>NW_026961484.1:0-144372 GCF_963924245.1 Chroicocephalus ridibundus | reverse complement strand
TGATCGCAGTGTCTCCAGGAACGGCATTCAAGGAGCCAGGAACTTTTCTCCCTACACTGTCCATTGAGTTGTCCTCAAAACCAATATACATCCTGCTATATCTCCCACATGGAAAGTGCCAGGAGGGAGAAGTGGCGATTATGTTTAGACTTTCTCGGAACTGCTTCAAATCAACTAGATATCTTTGTGCTGTAAATCTCCCAACAGCCAAACGCAAAAGCAGCAAACATCTCGCTGTATGTCCCACATCCAAAGTGCCAAGAGAGAGCTTGCTCTCCCTGTCTTTGAGTACTGTTTTCGCTGTGCCGGTTACCTCTTTGCTAACATTCTCTTCAGCGCTGCAGGGAAACCAGGAACCACGTGGAGAAGGCACCCACACTGAAAGTGCCTGGAGGGAACATTGGGGCTTCTTCTCAGTGTCTCTGACATAGGGTTTCACTGTCCCGGGAAAGTCTCTGCTAACACCCTGCAGAGCGCTGTGCCCAATCTACAGAAACGTCTTGCGGTATCTCCTACAGGGAAAGTGCCAGGAGGGAACTGTCCATCTTGTTCTCAGTGTCTCTGAGAATTGCTCTGATTATCCCTGTGACCTCTTTGCTAAGACTCTCCAGAGAGCCGTCCTCAAAACCAACACACATCTTGACATATCTCCCTCATTGATCGCAGTGTCTCCAGGAACGGCATTCAAGGAGCCAGGAACTTTTCTCCCTACACTGTCCATTGAGTTGTCCTCAAAACCAATATACATCCTGCTATATCTCCCACATGGAAAGTGCCAGGAGGGAGAAGTGGCGATTATGTTTAGACTTTCTCGGAACTGCTTCAAATCAACTAGATATCTTTGTGCTGTAAATCTCCCAACAGCCAAACGCAAAAGCAGCAAACATCTCGCTGTATGTCCCACATCCAAAGTGCCAAGAGAGAGCTTGCTCTCCCTGTCTTTGAGTACTGTTTTCGCTGTGCCGGTTACCTCTTTGCTAACATTCTCTTCAGCGCTGCAGGGAAACCAGGAACCACGTGGAGAAGGCACCCACACTGAAAGTGCCTGGAGGGAACATTGGGGCTTCTTCTCAGTGTCTCTGACATAGGGTTTCACTGTCCCGGGAAAGTCTCTGCTAACACCCTGCAGAGCGCTGTGCCCAATCTACAGAAACGTCTTGCGGTATCTCCTACAGGGAAAGTGCCAGGAGGGAACTGTCCATCTTGTTCTCAGTGTCTCTGAGAATTGCTCTGATTATCCCTGTGACCTCTTTGCTAAGACTCTCCAGAGAGCCGTCCTCAAAACCAACACACATCTTGACATATCTCCCACATTGATCGCAGTGTCTCCAGGAACGGCATTCAAGGAGCCAGGAACTTTTCTCCCTACACTGTCCATTGAGTTGTCCTCAAAACCAATATACATCCTGCTATATCTCCCACATGGAAAGTGCCAGGAGGGAGAAGTGGCGATTATGTTTAGACTTTCTCGGAACTGCTTCAAATCAACTAGATATCTTTGTGCTGTAAATCTCCCAACAGCCAAACGCAAAAGCAGCAAACATCTCGCTGTATGTCCCACATCCAAAGTGCCAAGAGAGAGCTTGCTCTCCCTGTCTTTGAGTACTGTTTTCGCTGTGCCGGTTACCTCTTTGCTAACATTCTCTTCAGCGCTGCAGGGAAACCAGGAACCACGTGGAGAAGGCACCCACACTGAAAGTGCCTGGAGGGAACATTGGGGCTTCTTCTCAGTGTCTCTGACATAGGGTTTCACTGTCCCGGGAAAGTCTCTGCTAACACCCTGCAGAGCGCTGTGCCCAATCTACAGAAACGTCTTGCGGTATCTCCTACAGGGAAAGTGCCAGGAGGGAACTGTCCATCTTGTTCTCAGTGTCTCTGAGAATTGCTCTGATTATCCCTGTGACCTCTTTGCTAAGACTCTCCAGAGAGCCGTCCTCAAAACCAACACACATCTTGACATATCTCCCTCATTGATCGCAGTGTCTCCAGGAACGGCATTCAAGGAGCCAGGAACTTTTCTCCCTACACTGTCCATTGAGTTGTCCTCAAAACCAATATACATCCTGCTATATCTCCCACATGGAAAGTGCCAGGAGGGAGAAGTGGCGATTATGTTTAGACTTTCTCGGAACTGCTTCAAATCAACTAGATATCTTTGTGCTGTAAATCTCCCAACAGCCAAACGCAAAAGCAGCAAACATCTCGCTGTATGTCCCACATCCAAAGTGCCAAGAGAGAGCTTGCTCTCCCTGTCTTTGAGTACTGTTTTCGCTGTGCCGGTTACCTCTTTGCTAACATTCTCTTCAGCGCTGCAGGGAAACCAGGAACCACGTGGAGAAGGCACCCACACTGAAAGTGCCTGGAGGGAACATTGGGGCTTCTTCTCAGTGTCTCTGACATAGGGTTTCACTGTCCCGGGAAAGTCTCTGCTAACACCCTGCAGAGCGCTGTGCCCAATCTACAGAAACGTCTTGCGGTATCTCCTACAGGGAAAGTGCCAGGAGGGAACTGTCCATCTTGTTCTCAGTGTCTCTGAGAATTGCTCTGATTATCCCTGTGACCTCTTTGCTAAGACTCTCCAGAGAGCCGTCCTCAAAACCAACACACATCTTGACATATCTCCCTCATTGATCGCAGTGTCTCCAGGAACGGCATTCAAGGAGCCAGGAACTTTTCTCCCTACACTGTCCATTGAGTTGTCCTCAAAACCAATATACATCCTGCTATATCTCCCACATGGAAAGTGCCAGGAGGGAGAAGTGGCGATTATGTTTAGACTTTCTCGGAACTGCTTCAAATCAACTAGATATCTTTGTGCTGTAAATCTCCCAACAGCCAAACGCAAAAGCAGCAAACATCTCGCTGTATGTCCCACATCCAAAGTGCCAAGAGAGAGCTTGCTCTCCCTGTCTTTGAGTACTGTTTTCGCTGTGCCGGTTACCTCTTTGCTAACATTCTCTTCAGCGCTGCAGGGAAACCAGGAACCACGTGGAGAAGGCACCCACACTGAAAGTGCCTGGAGGGAACATTGGGGCTTCTTCTCAGTGTCTCTGACATAGGGTTTCACTGTCCCGGGAAAGTCTCTGCTAACACCCTGCAGAGCGCTGTGCCCAATCTACAGAAACGTCTTGCGGTATCTCCTACAGGGAAAGTGCCAGGAGGGAACTGTCCATCTTGTTCTCAGTGTCTCTGAGAATTGCTCTGATTATCCCTGTGACCTCTTTGCTAAGACTCTCCAGAGAGCCGTCCTCAAAACCAACACACATCTTGACATATCTCCCACATTGATCGCAGTGTCTCCAGGAACGGCATTCAAGGAGCCAGGAACTTTTCTCCCTACACTGTCCATTGAGTTGTCCTCAAAACCAATATACATCCTGCTATATCTCCCACATGGAAAGTGCCAGGAGGGAGAAGTGGCGATTATGTTTAGACTTTCTCGGAACTGCTTCAAATCAACTAGATATCTTTGTGCTGTAAATCTCCCAACAGCCAAACGCAAAAGCAGCAAACATCTCGCTGTATGTCCCACATCCAAAGTGCCAAGAGAGAGCTTGCTCTCCCTGTCTTTGAGTACTGTTTTCGCTGTGCCGGTTACCTCTTTGCTAACATTCTCTTCAGCGCTGCAGGGAAACCAGGAACCACGTGGAGAAGGCACCCACACTGAAAGTGCCTGGAGGGAACATTGGGGCTTCTTCTCAGTGTCTCTGACATAGGGTTTCACTGTCCCGGGAAAGTCTCTGCTAACACCCTGCAGAGCGCTGTGCCCAATCTACAGAAACGTCTTGCGGTATCTCCTACAGGGAAAGTGCCAGGAGGGAACTGTCCATCTTGTTCTCAGTGTCTCTGAGAATTGCTCTGATTATCCCTGTGACCTCTTTGCTAAGACTCTCCAGAGAGCCGTCCTCAAAACCAACACACATCTTGACATATCTCCCTCATTGATCGCAGTGTCTCCAGGAACGGCATTCAAGGAGCCAGGAACTTTTCTCCCTACACTGTCCATTGAGTTGTCCTCAAAACCAATATACATCCTGCTATATCTCCCACATGGAAAGTGCCAGGAGGGAGAAGTGGCGATTATGTTTAGACTTTCTCGGAACTGCTTCAAATCAACTAGATATCTTTGTGCTGTAAATCTCCCAACAGCCAAACGCAAAAGCAGCAAACATCTCGCTGTATGTCCCACATCCAAAGTGCCAAGAGAGAGCTTGCTCTCCCTGTCTTTGAGTACTGTTTTCGCTGTGCCGGTTACCTCTTTGCTAACATTCTCTTCAGCGCTGCAGGGAAACCAGGAACCACGTGGAGAAGGCACCCACACTGAAAGTGCCTGGAGGGAACATTGGGGCTTCTTCTCAGTGTCTCTGACATAGGGTTTCACTGTCCCGGGAAAGTCTCTGCTAACACCCTGCAGAGCGCTGTGCCCAATCTACAGAAACGTCTTGCGGTATCTCCTACAGGGAAAGTGCCAGGAGGGAACTGTCCATCTTGTTCTCAGTGTCTCTGAGAATTGCTCTGATTATCCCTGTGACCTCTTTGCTAAGACTCTCCAGAGAGCCGTCCTCAAAACCAACACACATCTTGACATATCTCCCTCATTGATCGCAGTGTCTCCAGGAACGGCATTCAAGGAGCCAGGAACTTTTCTCCCTACACTGTCCATTGAGTTGTCCTCAAAACCAATATACATCCTGCTATATCTCCCACATGGAAAGTGCCAGGAGGGAGAAGTGGCGATTATGTTTAGACTTTCTCGGAACTGCTTCAAATCAACTAGATATCTTTGTGCTGTAAATCTCCCAACAGCCAAACGCAAAAGCAGCAAACATCTCGCTGTATGTCCCACATCCAAAGTGCCAAGAGAGAGCTTGCTCTCCCTGTCTTTGAGTACTGTTTTCGCTGTGCCGGTTACCTCTTTGCTAACATTCTCTTCAGCGCTGCAGGGAAACCAGGAACCACGTGGAGAAGGCACCCACACTGAAAGTGCCTGGAGGGAACATTGGGGCTTCTTCTCAGTGTCTCTGACATAGGGTTTCACTGTCCCGGGAAAGTCTCTGCTAACACCCTGCAGAGCGCTGTGCCCAATCTACAGAAACGTCTTGCGGTATCTCCTACAGGGAAAGTGCCAGGAGGGAACTGTCCATCTTGTTCTCAGTGTCTCTGAGAATTGCTCTGATTATCCCTGTGACCTCTTTGCTAAGACTCTCCAGAGAGCCGTCCTCAAAACCAACACACATCTTGACATATCTCCCACATTGATCGCAGTGTCTCCAGGAACGGCATTCAAGGAGCCAGGAACTTTTCTCCCTACACTGTCCATTGAGTTGTCCTCAAAACCAATATACATCCTGCTATATCTCCCACATGGAAAGTGCCAGGAGGGAGAAGTGGCGATTATGTTTAGACTTTCTCGGAACTGCTTCAAATCAACTAGATATCTTTGTGCTGTAAATCTCCCAACAGCCAAACGCAAAAGCAGCAAACATCTCGCTGTATGTCCCACATCCAAAGTGCCAAGAGAGAGCTTGCTCTCCCTGTCTTTGAGTACTGTTTTCGCTGTGCCGGTTACCTCTTTGCTAACATTCTCTTCAGCGCTGCAGGGAAACCAGGAACCACGTGGAGAAGGCACCCACACTGAAAGTGCCTGGAGGGAACATTGGGGCTTCTTCTCAGTGTCTCTGACATAGGGTTTCACTGTCCCGGGAAAGTCTCTGCTAACACCCTGCAGAGCGCTGTGCCCAATCTACAGAAACGTCTTGCGGTATCTCCTACAGGGAAAGTGCCAGGAGGGAACTGTCCATCTTGTTCTCAGTGTCTCTGAGAATTGCTCTGATTATCCCTGTGACCTCTTTGCTAAGACTCTCCAGAGAGCCGTCCTCAAAACCAACACACATCTTGACATATCTCCCTCATTGATCGCAGTGTCTCCAGGAACGGCATTCAAGGAGCCAGGAACTTTTCTCCCTACACTGTCCATTGAGTTGTCCTCAAAACCAATATACATCCTGCTATATCTCCCACATGGAAAGTGCCAGGAGGGAGAAGTGGCGATTATGTTTAGACTTTCTCGGAACTGCTTCAAATCAACTAGATATCTTTGTGCTGTAAATCTCCCAACAGCCAAACGCAAAAGCAGCAAACATCTCGCTGTATGTCCCACATCCAAAGTGCCAAGAGAGAGCTTGCTCTCCCTCTCTTTGAGTACTGTTTTCACTGTCCCGGTTACCTCTTTGCTAACATTCTCTTCAGCGCTGCAGGGAAACCAGGAACCACGTGGAGAAGGCACCCACACTGAAAGTGCCTGGAGGGAACATTGGGGCTTCTTCTCAGTGTCTCTGACATAGGGTTTCACTGTCCCGGGAAAGTCTCTGCTAACACCCTGCAGAGCGCTGTGCCCAATCTACAGAAACGTCTTGCGGTATCTCCTACAGGGAAAGTGCCAGGAGGGAACTGTCCATCTTGTTCTCAGTGTCTCTGAGAATTGCTCTGATTATCCCTGTGACCTCTTTGCTAAGACTCTCCAGAGAGCCGTCCTCAAAACCAACACACATCTTGACATATCTCCCACATTGATCGCAGTGTCTCCAGGAACGGCATTCAAGGAGCCAGGAACTTTTCTCCCTACACTGTCCATTGAGTTGTCCTCAAAACCAATATACATCCTGCTATATCTCCCACATGGAAAGTGCCAGGAGGGAGAAGTGGCGATTATGTTTAGACTTTCTCGGAACTGCTTCAAATCAACTAGATATCTTTGTGCTGTAAATCTCCCAACAGCCAAACGCAAAAGCAGCAAACATCTCGCTGTATGTCCCACATCCAAAGTGCCAAGAGAGAGCTTGCTCTCCCTGTCTTTGAGTACTGTTTTCGCTGTGCCGGTTACCTCTTTGCTAACATTCTCTTCAGCGCTGCAGGGAAACCAGGAACCACGTGGAGAAGGCACCCACACTGAAAGTGCCTGGAGGGAACATTGGGGCTTCTTCTCAGTGTCTCTGACATAGGGTTTCACTGTCCCGGGAAAGTCTCTGCTAACACCCTGCAGAGCGCTGTGCCCAATCTACAGAAACGTCTTGCGGTATCTCCTACAGGGAAAGTGCCAGGAGGGAACTGTCCATCTTGTTCTCAGTGTCTCTGAGAATTGCTCTGATTATCCCTGTGACCTCTTTGCTAAGACTCTCCAGAGAGCCGTCCTCAAAACCAACACACATCTTGACATATCTCCCTCATTGATCGCAGTGTCTCCAGGAACGGCATTCAAGGAGCCAGGAACTTTTCTCCCTACACTGTCCATTGAGTTGTCCTCAAAACCAATATACATCCTGCTATATCTCCCACATGGAAAGTGCCAGGAGGGAGAAGTGGCGATTATGTTTAGACTTTCTCGGAACTGCTTCAAATCAACTAGATATCTTTGTGCTGTAAATCTCCCAACAGCCAAACGCAAAAGCAGCAAACATCTCGCTGTATGTCCCACATCCAAAGTGCCAAGAGAGAGCTTGCTCTCCCTCTCTTTGAGTACTGTTTTCGCTGTGCCGGTTACCTCTTTGCTAACATTCTCTTCAGCGCTGCAGGGAAACCAGGAACCACGTGGAGAAGGCACCCACACTGAAAGTGCCTGGAGGGAACATTGGGGCTTCTTCTCAGTGTCTCTGACATAGGGTTTCACTGTCCCGGGAAAGTCTCTGCTAACACCCTGCAGAGCGCTGTGCCCAATCTACAGAAACGTCTTGCGGTATCTCCTACAGGGAAAGTGCCAGGAGGGAACTGTCCATCTTGTTCTCAGTGTCTCTGAGAATTGCTCTGATTATCCCTGTGACCTCTTTGCTAAGACTCTCCAGAGAGCCGTCCTCAAAACAAACACACATCTTGACATATCTCCCACATTGATCGCAGTGTCTCCAGGAACGGCATTCAAGGAGCCAGGAACTTTTCTCCCTACACTGTCCATTGAGTTGTCCTCAAAACCAATATACATCCTGCTATATCTCCCACATGGAAAGTGCCAGGAGGGAGAAGTGGCGATTACGTTTAGACTTTCTCGGAACTGCTTCAAATCAACTAGATATCTTTGTGCTGTAAATCTCCCAACAGCCAAACGCAAAAGCAGCAAACATCTCGCTGTATGTCCCACATCCAAAGTGCCAAGAGAGAGCTTGCTCTCCCTGTCTTTGAGTACTGTTTTCGCTGTGCCGGTTACCTCTTTGCTAACATTCTCTTCAGCGCTGCAGGGAAACCAGGAACCACGTGGAGAAGGCACCCACACTGAAAGTGCCTGGAGGGAACATTGGGGCTTCTTCTCAGTGTCTCTGACATAGGGTTTCACTGTCCCGGGAAAGTCTCTGCTAACACCCTGCAGAGCGCTGTGCCCAATCTACAGAAACGTCTTGCGGTATCTCCTACAGGGAAAGTGCCAGGAGGGAACTGTCCATCTTGTTCTCAGTGTCTCTGAGAATTGCTCTGATTATCCCTGTGACCTCTTTGCTAAGACTCTCCAGAGAGCCGTCCTCAAAACAAACACACATCTTGACATATCTCCCACATTGATCGCAGTGTCTCCAGGAACGGCATTCAAGGAGCCAGGAACTTTTCTCCCTACACTGTCCATTGAGTTGTCCTCAAAACCAATATACATCCTGCTATATCTCCCACATGGAAAGTGCCAGGAGGGAGAAGTGGCGATTATGTTTAGACTTTCTCGGAACTGCTTCAAATCAACTAGATATCTTTGTGCTGTAAATCTCCCAACAGCCAAACGCAAAAGCAGCAAACATCTCGCTGTATGTCCCACATCCAAAGTGCCAAGAGAGAGCTTGCTCTCCCTGTCTTTGAGTACTGTTTTCGCTGTGCCGGTTACCTCTTTGCTAACATTCTCTTCAGCGCTGCAGGGAAACCAGGAACCACGTGGAGAAGGCACCCACACTGAAAGTGCCTGGAGGGAACATTGGGGCTTCTTCTCAGTGTCTCTGACATAGGGTTTCACTGTCCCGGGAAAGTCTCTGCTAACACCCTGCAGAGCGCTGTGCCCAATCTACAGAAACGTCTTGCGGTATCTCCTACAGGGAAAGTGCCAGGAGGGAACTGTCCATCTTGTTCTCAGTGTCTCTGAGAATTGCTCTGATTATCCCTGTGACCTCTTTGCTAAGACTCTCCAGAGAGCCGTCCTCAAAACCAACACACATCTTGACATATCTCCCTCATTGATCGCAGTGTCTCCAGGAACGGCATTCAAGGAGCCAGGAACTTTTCTCCCTACACTGTCCATTGAGTTGTCCTCAAAACCAATATACATCCTGCTATATCTCCCACATGGAAAGTGCCAGGAGGGAGAAGTGGCGATTATGTTTAGACTTTCTCGGAACTGCTTCAAATCAACTAGATATCTTTGTGCTGTAAATCTCCCAACAGCCAAACGCAAAAGCAGCAAACATCTCGCTGTATGTCCCACATCCAAAGTGCCAAGAGAGAGCTTGCTCTCCCTGTCTTTGAGTACTGTTTTCGCTGTGCCGGTTACCTCTTTGCTAACATTCTCTTCAGCGCTGCAGGGAAACCAGGAACCACGTGGAGAAGGCACCCACACTGAAAGTGCCTGGAGGGAACATTGGGGCTTCTTCTCAGTGTCTCTGACATAGGGTTTCACTGTCCCGGGAAAGTCTCTGCTAACACCCTGCAGAGCGCTGTGCCCAATCTACAGAAACGTCTTGCGGTATCTCCTACAGGGAAAGTGCCAGGAGGGAACTGTCCATCTTGTTCTCAGTGTCTCTGAGAATTGCTCTGATTATCCCTGTGACCTCTTTGCTAAGACTCTCCAGAGAGCCGTCCTCAAAACCAACACACATCTTGACATATCTCCCTCATTGATCGCAGTGTCTCCAGGAACGGCATTCAAGGAGCCAGGAACTTTTCTCCCTACACTGTCCATTGAGTTGTCCTCAAAACCAATATACATCCTGCTATATCTCCCACATGGAAAGTGCCAGGAGGGAGAAGTGGCGATTATGTTTAGACTTTCTCGGAACTGCTTCAAATCAACTAGATATCTTTGTGCTGTAAATCTCCCAACAGCCAAACGCAAAAGCAGCAAACATCTCGCTGTATGTCCCACATCCAAAGTGCCAAGAGAGAGCTTGCTCTCCCTGTCTTTGAGTACTGTTTTCGCTGTGCCGGTTACCTCTTTGCTAACATTCTCTTCAGCGCTGCAGGGAAACCAGGAACCACGTGGAGAAGGCACCCACACTGAAAGTGCCTGGAGGGAACATTGGGGCTTCTTCTCAGTGTCTCTGACATAGGGTTTCACTGTCCCGGGAAAGTCTCTGCTAACACCCTGCAGAGCGCTGTGCCCAATCTACAGAAACGTCTTGCGGTATCTCCTACAGGGAAAGTGCCAGGAGGGAACTGTCCATCTTGTTCTCAGTGTCTCTGAGAATTGCTCTGATTATCCCTGTGACCTCTTTGCTAAGACTCTCCAGAGAGCCGTCCTCAAAACCAACACACATCTTGACATATCTCCCTCATTGATCGCAGTGTCTCCAGGAACGGCATTCAAGGAGCCAGGAACTTTTCTCCCTACACTGTCCATTGAGTTGTCCTCAAAACCAATATACATCCTGCTATATCTCCCACATGGAAAGTGCCAGGAGGGAGAAGTGGCGATTATGTTTAGACTTTCTCGGAACTGCTTCAAATCAACTAGATATCTTTGTGCTGTAAATCTCCCAACAGCCAAACGCAAAAGCAGCAAACATCTCGCTGTATGTCCCACATCCAAAGTGCCAAGAGAGAGCTTGCTCTCCCTGTCTTTGAGTACTGTTTTCGCTGTGCCGGTTACCTCTTTGCTAACATTCTCTTCAGCGCTGCAGGGAAACCAGGAACCACGTGGAGAAGGCACCCACACTGAAAGTGCCTGGAGGGAACATTGGGGCTTCTTCTCAGTGTCTCTGACATAGGGTTTCACTGTCCCGGGAAAGTCTCTGCTAACACCCTGCAGAGCGCTGTGCCCAATCTACAGAAACGTCTTGCGGTATCTCCTACAGGGAAAGTGCCAGGAGGGAACTGTCCATCTTGTTCTCAGTGTCTCTGAGAATTGCTCTGATTATCCCTGTGACCTCTTTGCTAAGACTCTCCAGAGAGCCGTCCTCAAAACCAACACACATCTTGACATATCTCCCACATTGATCGCAGTGTCTCCAGGAACGGCATTCAAGGAGCCAGGAACTTTTCTCCCTACACTGTCCATTGAGTTGTCCTCAAAACCAATATACATCCTGCTATATCTCCCACATGGAAAGTGCCAGGAGGGAGAAGTGGCGATTATGTTTAGACTTTCTCGGAACTGCTTCAAATCAACTAGATATCTTTGTGCTGTAAATCTCCCAACAGCCAAACGCAAAAGCAGCAAACATCTCGCTGTATGTCCCACATCCAAAGTGCCAAGAGAGAGCTTGCTCTCCCTCTCTTTGAGTACTGTTTTCGCTGTGCCGGTTACCTCTTTGCTAACATTCTCTTCAGCGCTGCAGGGAAACCAGGAACCACGTGGAGAAGGCACCCACACTGAAAGTGCCTGGAGGGAACATTGGGGCTTCTTCTCAGTGTCTCTGACATAGGGTTTCACTGTCCCGGGAAAGTCTCTGCTAACACCCTGCAGAGCGCTGTGCCCAATCTACAGAAACGTCTTGCGGTATCTCCTACAGGGAAAGTGCCAGGAGGGAACTGTCCATCTTGTTCTCAGTGTCTCTGAGAATTGCTCTGATTATCCCTGTGACCTCTTTGCTAAGACTCTCCAGAGAGCCGTCCTCAAAACAAACACACATCTTGACATATCTCCCACATTGATCGCAGTGTCTCCAGGAACGGCATTCAAGGAGCCAGGAACTTTTCTCCCTACACTGTCCATTGAGTTGTCCTCAAAACCAATATACATCCTGCTATATCTCCCACATGGAAAGTGCCAGGAGGGAGAAGTGGCGATTATGTTTAGACTTTCTCGGAACTGCTTCAAATCAACTAGATATCTTTGTGCTGTAAATCTCCCAACAGCCAAACGCAAAAGCAGCAAACATCTCGCTGTATGTCCCACATCCAAAGTGCCAAGAGAGAGCTTGCTCTCCCTCTCTTTGAGTACTGTTTTCGCTGTGCCGGTTACCTCTTTGCTAACATTCTCTTCAGCGCTGCAGGGAAACCAGGAACCACGTGGAGAAGGCACCCACACTGAAAGTGCCTGGAGGGAACATTGGGGCTTCTTCTCAGTGTCTCTGACATAGGGTTTCACTGTCCCGGGAAAGTCTCTGCTAACACCCTGCAGAGCGCTGTGCCCAATCTACAGAAACGTCTTGCGGTATCTCCTACAGGGAAAGTGCCAGGAGGGAACTGTCCATCTTGTTCTCAGTGTCTCTGAGAATTGCTCTGATTATCCCTGTGACCTCTTTGCTAAGACTCTCCAGAGAGCCGTCCTCAAAACCAACACACATCTTGACATATCTCCCTCATTGATCGCAGTGTCTCCAGGAACGGCATTCAAGGAGCCAGGAACTTTTCTCCCTACACTGTCCATTGAGTTGTCCTCAAAACCAATATACATCCTGCTATATCTCCCACATGGAAAGTGCCAGGAGGGAGAAGTGGCGATTATGTTTAGACTTTCTCGGAACTGCTTCAAATCAACTAGATATCTTTGTGCTGTAAATCTCCCAACAGCCAAACGCAAAAGCAGCAAACATCTCGCTGTATGTCCCACATCCAAAGTGCCAAGAGAGAGCTTGCTCTCCCTGTCTTTGAGTACTGTTTTCGCTGTGCCGGTTACCTCTTTGCTAACATTCTCTTCAGCGCTGCAGGGAAACCAGGAACCACGTGGAGAAGGCACCCACACTGAAAGTGCCTGGAGGGAACATTGGGGCTTCTTCTCAGTGTCTCTGACATAGGGTTTCACTGTCCCGGGAAAGTCTCTGCTAACACCCTGCAGAGCGCTGTGCCCAATCTACAGAAACGTCTTGCGGTATCTCCTACAGGGAAAGTGCCAGGAGGGAACTGTCCATCTTGTTCTCAGTGTCTCTGAGAATTGCTCTGATTATCCCTGTGACCTCTTTGCTAAGACTCTCCAGAGAGCCGTCCTCAAAACAAACACACATCTTGACATATCTCCCACATTGATCGCAGTGTCTCCAGGAACGGCATTCAAGGAGCCAGGAACTTTTCTCCCTACACTGTCCATTGAGTTGTCCTCAAAACCAATATACATCCTGCTATATCTCCCACATGGAAAGTGCCAGGAGGGAGAAGTGGCGATTATGTTTAGACTTTCTCGGAACTGCTTCAAATCAACTAGATATCTTTGTGCTGTAAATCTCCCAACAGCCAAACGCAAAAGCAGCAAACATCTCGCTGTATGTCCCACATCCAAAGTGCCAAGAGAGAGCTTGCTCTCCCTGTCTTTGAGTACTGTTTTCGCTGTGCCGGTTACCTCTTTGCTAACATTCTCTTCAGCGCTGCAGGGAAACCAGGAACCACGTGGAGAAGGCACCCACACTGAAAGTGCCTGGAGGGAACATTGGGGCTTCTTCTCAGTGTCTCTGACATAGGGTTTCACTGTCCCGGGAAAGTCTCTGCTAACACCCTGCAGAGCGCTGTGCCCAATCTACAGAAACGTCTTGCGGTATCTCCTACAGGGAAAGTGCCAGGAGGGAATTGTCGAGCTTGTTCTCAGTGTCTCTGAGAATTGCTCTGATTATCCCTGTGACCTCTTTGCTAAGACTCTCCAGAGAGCCGTCCTCAAAACAAACACACATCTTGACATATCTCACACATTGATCGCAGTGTCTCCAGGAACGGCATTCAAGGAGCCAGGAACTTTTCTCCCTACACTGTCCATTGAGTTGTCCTCAAAACCAATATACATCCTGCTATATCTCCCACATGGAAAGTGCCAGGAGGGAGAAGTGGCGATTATGTTTAGACTTTCTCGGAACTGCTTCAAATCAACTAGATATCTTTGTGCTGTAAATCTCCCAACAGCCAAACGCAAAAGCAGCAAACATCTCGCTGTATGTCCCACATCCAAAGCGCCAAGAGAGAGCTTGCTCTCCCTCTCTTTGAGTACTGTTTTCACTGTCCCGGTTACCTCTTTGCTAACATTCTCTTCAGCGCTGCAGGGAAACCAGGAACCACGTGGAGAAGGCACCCACACTGAAAGTGCCTGGAGGGAACATTGGGGCTTCTTCTCAGTGTCTCTGACATAGGGTTTCACTGTCCCGGGAAAGTCTCTGCTAACACCCTGCAGAGCGCTGTGCCCAATCTACAGAAACGTCTTGCGGTATCTCCTACAGCGAAAGTGCCAGGAGGGAACTGTCCATCTTGTTCTCAAGTGTCTCTGAGAATTGCTCTGATTATCCCTGTGACCTCTTTGCTAAGACTCTCCAGAGAGCCGTCCTCAAAACCAACACACATCTTGACATATCTCCCACATTGATCGCAGTGTCTCCAGGAACGGCATTCAAGGAGCCAGGAACTTTTCTCCCTACACTGTCCATTGAGTTGTCCTCAAAACCAATATACATCCTGCTATATCTCCCACATGGAAAGTGCCAGGAGGGAGAAGTGGCGATTATGTTTAGACTTTCTCGGAACTGCTTCAAATCAACTAGATATCTTTGTGCTGTAAATCTCCCAACAGCCAAACGCAAAAGCAGCAAACATCTCGCTGTATGTCCCACATCCAAAGTGCCAAGAGAGAGCTTGCTCTCCCTCTCTTTGAGTACTGTTTTCGCTGTCCCGGTTACCTCTTTGCTAACATTCTCTTCAGCGCTGCAGGGAAACCAGGAACCACGTGGAGAAGGCACCCACACTGAAAGTGCCTGGAGGGAACATTGGGGCTTCTTCTCAGTGTCTCTGACATAGGGTTTCACTGTCCCGGGAAAGTCTCTGCTAACACCCTGCAGAGCGCTGTGCCCAATCTACAGAAACGTCTTGCGGTATCTCCTACAGGGAAAGTGCCAGGAGGGAACTGTCCATCTTGTTCTCAGTGTCTCTGAGAATTGCTCTGATTATCCCTGTGACCTCTTTGCTAAGACTCTCCAGAGAGCCGTCCTCAAAACCAACACACATCTTGACATATCTCCCACATTGATCGCAGTGTCTCCAGGAACGGCATTCAAGGAGCCAGGAACTTTTCTCCCTACACTGTCCATTGAGTTGTCCTCAAAACCAATATACATCCTGCTATATCTCCCACATGGAAAGTGCCAGGAGGGAGAAGTGGCGATTATGTTTAGACTTTCTCGGAACTGCTTCAAATCAACTAGATATCTTTGTGCTGTAAATCTCCCAACAGCCAAACGCAAAAGCAGCAAACATCTCGCTGTATGTCCCACATCCAAAGTGCCAAGAGAGAGCTTGCTCTCCCTGTCTTTGAGTACTGTTTTCGCTGTGCCGGTTACCTCTTTGCTAACATTCTCTTCAGCGCTGCAGGGAAACCAGGAACCACGTGGAGAAGGCACCCACACTGAAAGTGCCTGGAGGGAACATTGGGGCTTCTTCTCAGTGTCTCTGACATAGGGTTTCACTGTCCCGGGAAAGTCTCTGCTAACACCCTGCAGAGCGCTGTGCCCAATCTACAGAAACGTCTTGCGGTATCTCCTACAGGGAAAGTGCCAGGAGGGAACTGTCCATCTTGTTCTCAGTGTCTCTGAGAATTGCTCTGATTATCCCTGTGACCTCTTTGCTAAGACTCTCCAGAGAGCCGTCCTCAAAACCAACACACATCTTGACATATCTCCCACATTGATCGCAGTGTCTCCAGGAACGGCATTCAAGGAGCCAGGAACTTTTCTCCCTACACTGTCCATTGAGTTGTCCTCAAAACCAATATACATCCTGCTATATCTCCCACATGGAAAGTGCCAGGAGGGAGAAGTGGCGATTATGTTTAGACTTTCTCGGAACTGCTTCAAATCAACTAGATATCTTTGTGCTGTAAATCTCCCAACAGCCAAACGCAAAAGCAGCAAACATCTCGCTGTATGTCCCACATCCAAAGTGCCAAGAGAGAGCTTGCTCTCCCTCTCTTTGAGTACTGTTTTCGCTGTGCCGGTTACCTCTTTGCTAACATTCTCTTCAGCGCTGCAGGGAAACCAGGAACCACGTGGAGAAGGCACCCACACTGAAAGTGCCTGGAGGGAACATTGGGGCTTCTTCTCAGTGTCTCTGACATAGGGTTTCACTGTCCCGGGAAAGTCTCTGCTAACACCCTGCAGAGCGCTGTGCCCAATCTACAGAAACGTCTTGCGGTATCTCCTACAGGGAAAGTGCCAGGAGGGAACTGTCCATCTTGTTCTCAGTGTCTCTGAGAATTGCTCTGATTATCCCTGTGACCTCTTTGCTAAGACTCTCCAGAGAGCCGTCCTCAAAACCAACACACATCTTGACATATCTCCCACATTGATCGCAGTGTCTCCAGGAACGGCATTCAAGGAGCCAGGAACTTTTCTCCCTACACTGTCCATTGAGTTGTCCTCAAAACCAATATACATCCTGCTATATCTCCCACATGGAAAGTGCCAGGAGGGAGAAGTGGCGATTATGTTTAGACTTTCTCGGAACTGCTTCAAATCAACTAGATATCTTTGTGCTGTAAATCTCCCAACAGCCAAACGCAAAAGCAGCAAACATCTCGCTGTATGTCCCACATCCAAAGTGCCAAGAGAGAGCTTGCTCTCCCTCTCTTTGAGTACTGTTTTCGCTGTGCCGGTTACCTCTTTGCTAACATTCTCTTCAGCGCTGCAGGGAAACCAGGAACCACGTGGAGAAGGCACCCACACTGAAAGTGCCTGGAGGGAACATTGGGGCTTCTTCTCAGTGTCTCTGACATAGGGTTTCACTGTCCCGGGAAAGTCTCTGCTAACACCCTGCAGAGCGCTGTGCCCAATCTACAGAAACGTCTTGCGGTATCTCCTACAGGGAAAGTGCCAGGAGGTAACTGTCCATCTTGTTCTCAGTGTCTCTGAGAATTGCTCTGATTATCCCTGTGACCTCTTTGCTAAGACTCTCCAGAGAGCCGTCCTCAAAACCAACACACATCTTGACATATCTCCCTCATTGATCGCAGTGTCTCCAGGAACGGCATTCAAGGAGCCAGGAACTTTTCTCCCTACACTGTCCATTGAGTTGTCCTCAAAACCAATATACATCCTGCTATATCTCCCACATGGAAAGTGCCAGGAGGGAGAAGTGGCGATTATGTTTAGACTTTCTCGGAACTGCTTCAAATCAACTAGATATCTTTGTGCTGTAAATCTCCCAACAGCCAAACGCAAAAGCAGCAAACATCTCGCTGTATGTCCCACATCCAAAGTGCCAAGAGAGAGCTTGCTCTCCCTGTCTTTGAGTACTGTTTTCGCTGTGCCGGTTACCTCTTTGCTAACATTCTCTTCAGCGCTGCAGGGAAACCAGGAACCACGTGGAGAAGGCACCCACACTGAAAGTGCCTGGAGGGAACATTGGGGCTTCTTCTCAGTGTCTCTGACATAGGGTTTCACTGTCCCGGGAAAGTCTCTGCTAACACCCTGCAGAGCGCTGTGCCCAATCTACAGAAACGTCTTGCGGTATCTCCTACAGGGAAAGTGCCAGGAGGGAACTGTCCATCTTGTTCTCAGTGTCTCTGAGAATTGCTCTGATTATCCCTGTGACCTCTTTGCTAAGACTCTCCAGAGAGCCGTCCTCAAAACAAACACATATCTTGACATATCTCCCACATTGATCGCAGTGTCTCCAGGAACGGCATTCAAGGAGCCAGGAACTTTTCTCCCTACACTGTCCATTGAGTTGTCCTCAAAACCAATATACATCCTGCTATATCTCCCACATGGAAAGTGCCAGGAGGGAGAAGTGGCGATTATGTTTAGACTTTCTCGGAACTGCTTCAAATCAACTAGATATCTTTGTGCTGTAAATCTCCCAACAGCCAAACGCAAAAGCAGCAAACATCTCGCTGTATGTCCCACATCCAAAGTGCCAAGAGAGAGCTTGCTCTCCCTGTCTTTGAGTACTGTTTTCGCTGTGCCGGTTACCTCTTTGCTAACATTCTCTTCAGCGCTGCAGGGAAACCAGGAACCACGTGGAGAAGGCACCCACACTGAAAGTGCCTGGAGGGAACATTGGGGCTTCTTCTCAGTGTCTCTGACATAGGGTTTCACTGTCCCGGGAAAGTCTCTGCTAACACCCTGCAGAGCGCTGTGCCCAATCTACAGAAACGTCTTGCGGTATCTCCTACAGGGAAAGTGCCAGGAGGGAACTGTCCATCTTGTTCTCAGTGTCTCTGAGAATTGCTCTGATTATCCCTGTGACCTCTTTGCTAAGACTCTCCAGAGAGCCGTCCTCAAAACCAACACACATCTTGACATATCTCCCTCATTGATCGCAGTGTCTCCAGGAACGGCATTCAAGGAGCCAGGAACTTTTCTCCCTACACTGTCCATTGAGTTGTCCTCAAAACCAATATACATCCTGCTATATCTCCCACATGGAAAGTGCCAGGAGGGAGAAGTGGCGATTATGTTTAGACTTTCTCGGAACTGCTTCAAATCAACTAGATATCTTTGTGCTGTAAATCTCCCAACAGCCAAACGCAAAAGCAGCAAACATCTCGCTGTATGTCCCACATCCAAAGTGCCAAGAGAGAGCTTGCTCTCCCTCTCTTTGAGTACTGTTTTCGCTGTCCCGGTTACCTCTTTGCTAACATTCTCTTCAGCGCTGCAGGGAAACCAGGAACCACGTGGAGAAGGCACCCACACTGAAAGTGCCTGGAGGGAACATTGGGGCTTCTTCTCAGTGTCTCTGACATAGGGTTTCACTGTCCCGGGAAAGTCTCTGCTAACACCCTGCAGAGCGCTGTGCCCAATCTACAGAAACGTCTTGCGGTATCTCCTACAGGGAAAGTGCCAGGAGGGAACTGTCCATCTTGTTCTCAGTGTCTCTGAGAATTGCTCTGATTATCCCTGTGACCTCTTTGCTAAGACTCTCCAGAGAGCCGTCCTCAAAACAAACACACATCTTGACATATCTCCCACATTGATCGCAGTGTCTCCAGGAACGGCATTCAAGGAGCCAGGAACTTTTCTCCCTACACTGTCCATTGAGTTGTCCTCAAAACCAATATACATCCTGCTATATCTCCCACATGGAAAGTGCCAGGAGGGAGAAGTGGCGATTATGTTTAGACTTTCTCGGAACTGCTTCAAATCAACTAGATATCTTTGTGCTGTAAATCTCCCAACAGCCAAACGCAAAAGCAGCAAACATCTCGCTGTATGTCCCACATCCAAAGTGCCAAGAGAGAGCTTGCTCTCCCTCTCTTTGAGTACTGTTTTCGCTGTGCCGGTTACCTCTTTGCTAACATTCTCTTCAGCGCTGCAGGGAAACCAGGAACCACGTGGAGAAGGCACCCACACTGAAAGTGCCTGGAGGGAACATTGGGGCTTCTTCTCAGTGTCTCTGACATAGGGTTTCACTGTCCCGGGAAAGTCTCTGCTAACACCCTGCAGAGCGCTGTGCCCAATCTACAGAAACGTCTTGCGGTATCTCCTACAGGGAAAGTGCCAGGAGGGAACTGTCCATCTTGTTCTCAGTGTCTCTGAGAATTGCTCTGATTATCCCTGTGACCTCTTTGCTAAGACTCTCCAGAGAGCCGTCCTCAAAACAAACACACATCTTGACATATCTCCCACATTGATCGCAGTGTCTCCAGGAACGGCATTCAAGGAGCCAGGAACTTTTCTCCCTACACTGTCCATTGAGTTGTCCTCAAAACCAATATACATCCTGCTATATCTCCCACATGGAAAGTGCCAGGAGGGAGAAGTGGCGATTATGTTTAGACTTTCTCGGAACTGCTTCAAATCAACTAGATATCTTTGTGCTGTAAATCTCCCAACAGCCAAACGCAAAAGCAGCAAACATCTCGCTGTATGTCCCACATCCAAAGTGCCAAGAGAGAGCTTGCTCTCCCTGTCTTTGAGTACTGTTTTCGCTGTGCCGGTTACCTCTTTGCTAACATTCTCTTCAGCGCTGCAGGGAAACCAGGAACCACGTGGAGAAGGCACCCACACTGAAAGTGCCTGGAGGGAACATTGGGGCTTCTTCTCAGTGTCTCTGACATAGGGTTTCACTGTCCCGGGAAAGTCTCTGCTAACACCCTGCAGAGCGCTGTGCCCAATCTACAGAAACGTCTTGCGGTATCTCCTACAGGGAAAGTGCCAGGAGGGAACTGTCCATCTTGTTCTCAGTGTCTCTGAGAATTGCTCTGATTATCCCTGTGACCTCTTTGCTAAGACTCTCCAGAGAGCCGTCCTCAAAACCAACACACATCTTGACATATCTCCCTCATTGATCGCAGTGTCTCCAGGAACGGCATTCAAGGAGCCAGGAACTTTTCTCCCTACACTGTCCATTGAGTTGTCCTCAAAACCAATATACATCCTGCTATATCTCCCACATGGAAAGTGCCAGGAGGGAGAAGTGGCGATTATGTTTAGACTTTCTCGGAACTGCTTCAAATCAACTAGATATCTTTGTGCTGTAAATCTCCCAACAGCCAAACGCAAAAGCAGCAAACATCTCGCTGTATGTCCCACATCCAAAGTGCCAAGAGAGAGCTTGCTCTCCCTCTCTTTGAGTACTGTTTTCGCTGTGCCGGTTACCTCTTTGCTAACATTCTCTTCAGCGCTGCAGGGAAACCAGGAACCACGTGGAGAAGGCACCCACACTGAAAGTGCCTGGAGGGAACATTGGGGCTTCTTCTCAGTGTCTCTGACATAGGGTTTCACTGTCCCGGGAAAGTCTCTGCTAACACCCTGCAGAGCGCTGTGCCCAATCTACAGAAACGTCTTGCGGTATCTCCTACAGGGAAAGTGCCAGGAGGGAACTGTCCATCTTGTTCTCAGTGTCTCTGAGAATTGCTCTGATTATCCCTGTGACCTCTTTGCTAAGACTCTCCAGAGAGCCGTCCTCAAAACAAACACACATCTTGACATATCTCCCACATTGATCGCAGTGTCTCCAGGAACGGCATTCAAGGAGCCAGGAACTTTTCTCCCTACACTGTCCATTGAGTTGTCCTCAAAACCAATATACATCCTGCTATATCTCCCACATGGAAAGTGCCAGGAGGGAGAAGTGGCGATTATGTTTAGACTTTCTCGGAACTGCTTCAAATCAACTAGATATCTTTGTGCTGTAAATCTCCCAACAGCCAAACGCAAAAGCAGCAAACATCTCGCTGTATGTCCCACATCCAAAGTGCCAAGAGAGAGCTTGCTCTCCCTCTCTTTGAGTACTGTTTTCGCTGTCCCGGTTACCTCTTTGCTAACATTCTCTTCAGCGCTGCAGGGAAACCAGGAACCACGTGGAGAAGGCACCCACACTGAAAGTGCCTGGAGGGAACATTGGGGCTTCTTCTCAGTGTCTCTGACATAGGGTTTCACTGTCCCGGGAAAGTCTCTGCTAACACCCTGCAGAGCGCTGTGCCCAATCTACAGAAACGTCTTGCGGTATCTCCTACAGGGAAAGTGCCAGGAGGGAACTGTCCATCTTGTTCTCAGTGTCTCTGAGAATTGCTCTGATTATCCCTGTGACCTCTTTGCTAAGACTCTCCAGAGAGCCGTCCTCAAAACCAACACACATCTTGACATATCTCCCACATTGATCGCAGTGTCTCCAGGAACGGCATTCAAGGAGCCAGGAACTTTTCTCCCTACACTGTCCATTGAGTTGTCCTCAAAACCAATATACATCCTGCTATATCTCCCACATGGAAAGTGCCAGGAGGGAGAAGTGGCGATTATGTTTAGACTTTCTCGGAACTGCTTCAAATCAACTAGATATCTTTGTGCTGTAAATCTCCCAACAGCCAAACGCAAAAGCAGCAAACATCTCGCTGTATGTCCCACATCCAAAGTGCCAAGAGAGAGCTTGCTCTCCCTCTCTTTGAGTACTGTTTTCGCTGTCCCGGTTACCTCTTTGCTAACATTCTCTTCAGCGCTGCAGGGAAACCAGGAACCACGTGGAGAAGGCACCCACACTGAAAGTGCCTGGAGGGAACATTGGGGCTTCTTCTCAGTGTCTCTGACATAGGGTTTCACTGTCCCGGGAAAGTCTCTGCTAACACCCTGCAGAGCGCTGTGCCCAATCTACAGAAACGTCTTGCGGTATCTCCTACAGGGAAAGTGCCAGGAGGGAACTGTCCATCTTGTTCTCAGTGTCTCTGAGAATTGCTCTGATTATCCCTGTGACCTCTTTGCTAAGACTCTCCAGAGAGCCGTCCTCAAAACAAACACACATCTTGACATATCTCCCACATTGATCGCAGTGTCTCCAGGAACGGCATTCAAGGAGCCAGGAACTTTTCTCCCTACACTGTCCATTGAGTTGTCCTCAAAACCAATATACATCCTGCTATATCTCCCACATGGAAAGTGCCAGGAGGGAGAAGTGGCGATTATGTTTAGACTTTCTCGGAACTGCTTCAAATCAACTAGATATCTTTGTGCTGTAAATCTCCCAACAGCCAAACGCAAAAGCAGCAAACATCTCGCTGTATGTCCCACATCCAAAGTGCCAAGAGAGAGCTTGCTCTCCCTCTCTTTGAGTACTGTTTTCGCTGTGCCGGTTACCTCTTTGCTAACATTCTCTTCAGCGCTGCAGGGAAACCAGGAACCACGTGGAGAAGGCACCCACACTGAAAGTGCCTGGAGGGAACATTGGGGCTTCTTCTCAGTGTCTCTGACATAGGGTTTCACTGTCCCGGGAAAGTCTCTGCTAACACCCTGCAGAGCGCTGTGCCCAATCTACAGAAACTCTTGCGGTATCTCCTACAGGGAAAGTGCCAGGAGGGAATTGTCGAGCTTGTTCTCAGTGTCTCTGAGAATTGCTCTGATTATCCCTGTGACCTCTTTGCTAAGACTCTCCAGAGAGCCGTCCTCAAAACAAACACACATCTTGACATATCTCCCACATTGATCGCAGTGTCTCCAGGAACGGCATTCAAGGAGCCAGGAACTTTTCTCCCTACACTGTCCATTGAGTTGTCCTCAAAACCAATATACATCCTGCTATATCTCCTGTGGAATAATTACTAAATTGGCCAAGAATACAAAAATACAGCATTGTTCACACATTAAGGAAAGTCATAAAATCAAGAGGCTTCTGAGGTAGAATACAGCCGCAGCTAGCACACGAAGAATGCAGCATCTGTGATTCCCTGTACAAGGTTGTTTGCGAAACTACACGAGGGATGGAACGGAACACGCTTGTTCCGTGGCCTTCCCTTGTGACGAATAGCAGATATGGGGACGAGATGGTACTACGGAACTGATAAGCGGCCTACACGCTACCCAAGCCAACATTTCATCAAATGTTGATGAAATGCTGTCCTTTTGTGCGAACTTTGCTCACCACAATGTACCAAAACACACCTCCATCCCGGAGGCTATCCGCCCCCGAGGCGTGAACACTCCTCCTTGAATACATTAATCATAATAAAAGTACGTATGACTAAAGTCACTCAAACTCCACTTTGAAGATAAAAAAATAATATAAAAATAGCCCAAGAGAGAGGGGATGTCAGGGAAGACACCATCGCGAAGAATTCCACCGCTGATTTTCGGGATCAGTCGACGGGCTGAGCCTCTCTTCCCCCCCATAGGGACGCCTTTGGGTAAGACTTCGATTACACCGAGCGCTTTCTCGGGGACTTAGAAATTTCTCTAGAGAATCTCTACCCTACATTTATAGTCAGGCTGTATCGTTTATAATTTTGTCGCGCGTTTGTATACTTAGCAATATCTTTATTTGCACGTGCTTTGCAGACAGTGTATTTATCACCGGCAATCCAAAAGAACCTGTATATCTGTTGTTTAAATAAACTGCACTGTTTAAGTAGCTAGCCGTTTCGCTTTCTCACTGAACGCGACCAAAACTTGAGAGAGGCCGTGCTAGTTCAGGAGTACGACTAGACTGAAGGTGCAGTCCACTATTAGTGTATCCAAATCGTAATAGTTTAATACACATTAAACGCGATTGGACTGATAGTGCTGAATTGGGCATCACTCAGAAATTAAACCTAGCCGCACCTAGCCTCCCACCTCGGTGAGGAGTGTTAGAACGCAAGGGGGTTTATCTTCTGCCAAAACCGCTTGGCCCCGTTTCACGCGACAATCTCCCACATGGAAAGTGCCAGGAGGGAGAAGTGGCGATTATGTTTAGACTTTCTCGGAACTGCTTCAAATCAACTAGATATCTTTGTGCTGTAAATCTCCCAACAGCCAAACGCAAAAGCAGCAAACATCTCGCTGTATGTCCCACATCCAAAGTGCCAAGAGAGAGCTTGCTCTCCCTGTCTTTGAGTACTGTTTTCGCTGTGCCGGTTACCTCTTTGCTAACATTCTCTTCAGCGCTGCAGGGAAACCAGGAACCACGTGGAGAAGGCACCCACACTGAAAGTGCCTGGAGGGAACATTGGGGCTTCTTCTCAGTGTCTCTGACATAGGGTTTCACTGTCCCGGGAAAGTCTCTGCTAACACCCTGCAGAGCGCTGTGCCCAATCTACAGAAACGTCTTGCGGTATCTCCTACAGGGAAAGTGCCAGGAGGGAATTGTCGAGCTTGTTCTCAGTGTCTCTGAGAATTGCTCTGATTATCCCTGTGACCTCTTTGCTAAGACTCTCCAGAGAGCCGTCCTCAAAACCAACACACATCTTGACATATCTCCCACATTGATCGCAGTGTCTCCAGGAACGGCATTCAAGGAGCCAGGAACTTTTCTCCCTACACTGTCCATTGAGTTGTCCTCAAAACCAATATACATCCTGCTATATCTCCCACATGGAAAGTGCCAGGAGGGAGAAGTGGCGATTATGTTTAGACTTTCTCGGAACTGCTTCAAATCAACTAGATATCTTTGTGCTGTAAATCTCCCAACAGCCAAACGCAAAAGCAGCAAACATCTCGCTGTATGTCCCACATCCAAAGTGCCAAGAGAGAGCTTGCTCTCCCTCTCTTTGAGTACTGTTTTCACTGTCCCGGTTACCTCTTTGCTAACATTCTCTTCAGCGCTGCAGGGAAACCAGGAACCACGTGGAGAAGGCACCCACACTGAAAGTGCCTGGAGGGAACATTGGGGCTTCTTCTCAGTGTCTCTGACATAGGGTTTCACTGTCCCGGGAAAGTCTCTGCTAACACCCTGCAGAGCGCTGTGCCCAATCTACAGAAACGTCTTGCGGTATCTCCTACAGGGAAAGTGCCAGGAGGGAACTGTCCATCTTGTTCTCAGTGTCTCTGAGAATTGCTCTGATTATCCCTGTGACCTCTTTGCTAAGACTCTCCAGAGAGCCGTCCTCAAAACCAACACACATCTTGACATATCTCCCACATTGATCGCAGTGTCTCCAGGAACGGCATTCAAGGAGCCAGGAACTTTTCTCCCTACACTGTCCATTGAGTTGTCCTCAAAACCAATATACATCCTGCTATATCTCCCACATGGAAAGTGCCAGGAGGGAGAAGTGGCGATTATGTTTAGACTTTCTCGGAACTGCTTCAAATCAACTAGATATCTTTGTGCTGTAAATCTCCCAACAGCCAAACGCAAAAGCAGCAAACATCTCGCTGTATGTCCCACATCCAAAGTGCCAAGAGAGAGCTTGCTCTCCCTCTCTTTGAGTACTGTTTTCGCTGTGCCGGTTACCTCTTTGCTAACATTCTCTTCAGCGCTGCAGGGAAACCAGGAACCACGTGGAGAAGGCACCCACACTGAAAGTGCCTGGAGGGAACATTGGGGCTTCTTCTCAGTGTCTCTGACATAGGGTTTCACTGTCCCGGGAAAGTCTCTGCTAACACCCTGCAGAGCGCTGTGCCCAATCTACAGAAACGTCTTGCGGTATCTCCTACAGGGAAAGTGCCAGGAGGGAACTGTCCATCTTGTTCTCAGTGTCTCTGAGAATTGCTCTGATTATCCCTGTGACCTCTTTGCTAAGACTCTCCAGAGAGCCGTCCTCAAAACAAACACACATCTTGACATATCTCCCACATTGATCGCAGTGTCTCCAGGAACGGCATTCAAGGAGCCAGGAACTTTTCTCCCTACACTGTCCATTGAGTTGTCCTCAAAACCAATATACATCCTGCTATATCTCCCACATGGAAAGTGCCAGGAGGGAGAAGTGGCGATTATGTTTAGACTTTCTCGGAACTGCTTCAAATCAACTAGATATCTTTGTGCTGTAAATCTCCCAACAGCCAAACGCAAAAGCAGCAAACATCTCGCTGTATGTCCCACATCCAAAGTGCCAAGAGAGAGCTTGCTCTCCCTGTCTTTGAGTACTGTTTTCGCTGTGCCGGTTACCTCTTTGCTAACATTCTCTTCAGCGCTGCAGGGAAACCAGGAACCACGTGGAGAAGGCACCCACACTGAAAGTGCCTGGAGGGAACATTGGGGCTTCTTCTCAGTGTCTCTGACATAGGGTTTCACTGTCCCGGGAAAGTCTCTGCTAACACCCTGCAGAGCGCTGTGCCCAATCTACAGAAACGTCTTGCGGTATCTCCTACAGGGAAAGTGCCAGGAGGGAATTGTCGAGCTTGTTCTCAGTGTCTCTGAGAATTGCTCTGATTATCCCTGTGACCTCTTTGCTAAGACTCTCCAGAGAGCCGTCCTCAAAACCAACACACATCTTGACATATCTCCCTCATTGATCGCAGTGTCTCCAGGAACGGCATTCAAGGAGCCAGGAACTTTTCTCCCTACACTGTCCATTGAGTTGTCCTCAAAACCAATATACATCCTGCTATATCTCCCACATGGAAAGTGCCAGGAGGGAGAAGTGGCGATTATGTTTAGACTTTCTCGGAACTGCTTCAAATCAACTAGATATCTTTGTGCTGTAAATCTCCCAACAGCCAAACGCAAAAGCAGCAAACATCTCGCTGTATGTCCCACATCCAAAGTGCCAAGAGAGAGCTTGCTCTCCCTCTCTTTGAGTACTGTTTTCGCTGTCCCGGTTACCTCTTTGCTAACATTCTCTTCAGCGCTGCAGGGAAACCAGGAACCACGTGGAGAAGGCACCCACACTGAAAGTGCCTGGAGGGAACATTGGGGCTTCTTCTCAGTGTCTCTGACATAGGGTTTCACTGTCCCGGGAAAGTCTCTGCTAACACCCTGCAGAGCGCTGTGCCCAATCTACAGAAACGTCTTGCGGTATCTCCTACAGGGAAAGTGCCAGGAGGGAACTGTCCATCTTGTTCTCAGTGTCTCTGAGAATTGCTCTGATTATCCCTGTGACCTCTTTGCTAAGACTCTCCAGAGAGCCGTCCTCAAAACCAACACACATCTTGACATATCTCCCACATTGATCGCAGTGTCTCCAGGAACGGCATTCAAGGAGCCAGGAACTTTTCTCCCTACACTGTCCATTGAGTTGTCCTCAAAACCAATATACATCCTGCTATATCTCCCACATGGAAAGTGCCAGGAGGGAGAAGTGGCGATTATGTTTAGACTTTCTCGGAACTGCTTCAAATCAACTAGATATCTTTGTGCTGTAAATCTCCCAACAGCCAAACGCAAAAGCAGCAAACATCTCGCTGTATGTCCCACATCCAAAGTGCCAAGAGAGAGCTTGCTCTCCCTCTCTTTGAGTACTGTTTTCGCTGTGCCGGTTACCTCTTTGCTAACATTCTCTTCAGCGCTGCAGGGAAACCAGGAACCACGTGGAGAAGGCACCCACACTGAAAGTGCCTGGAGGGAACATTGGGGCTTCTTCTCAGTGTCTCTGACATAGGGTTTCACTGTCCCGGGAAAGTCTCTGCTAACACCCTGCAGAGCGCTGTGCCCAATCTACAGAAACGTCTTGCGGTATCTCCTACAGGGAAAGTGCCAGGAGGGAACTGTCCATCTTGTTCTCAGTGTCTCTGAGAATTGCTCTGATTATCCCTGTGACCTCTTTGCTAAGACTCTCCAGAGAGCCGTCCTCAAAACAAACACACATCTTGACATATCTCCCACATTGATCGCAGTGTCTCCAGGAACGGCATTCAAGGAGCCAGGAACTTTTCTCCCTACACTGTCCATTGAGTTGTCCTCAAAACCAATATACATCCTGCTATATCTCCCACATGGAAAGTGCCAGGAGGGAGAAGTGGCGATTACGTTTAGACTTTCTCGGAACTGCTTCAAATCAACTAGATATCTTTGTGCTGTAAATCTCCCAACAGCCAAACGCAAAAGCAGCAAACATCTCGCTGTATGTCCCACATCCAAAGTGCCAAGAGAGAGCTTGCTCTCCCTGTCTTTGAGTACTGTTTTCGCTGTGCCGGTTACCTCTTTGCTAACATTCTCTTCAGCGCTGCAGGGAAACCAGGAACCACGTGGAGAAGGCACCCACACTGAAAGTGCCTGGAGGGAACATTGGGGCTTCTTCTCAGTGTCTCTGACATAGGGTTTCACTGTCCCGGGAAAGTCTCTGCTAACACCCTGCAGAGCGCTGTGCCCAATCTACAGAAACGTCTTGCGGTATCTCCTACAGGGAAAGTGCCAGGAGGGAACTGTCCATCTTGTTCTCAGTGTCTCTGAGAATTGCTCTGATTATCCCTGTGACCTCTTTGCTAAGACTCTCCAGAGAGCCGTCCTCAAAACCAACACACATCTTGACATATCTCCCACATTGATCGCAGTGTCTCCAGGAACGGCATTCAAGGAGCCAGGAACTTTTCTCCCTACACTGTCCATTGAGTTGTCCTCAAAACCAATATACATCCTGCTATATCTCCCACATGGAAAGTGCCAGGAGGGAGAAGTGGCGATTATGTTTAGACTTTCTCGGAACTGCTTCAAATCAACTAGATATCTTTGTGCTGTAAATCTCCCAACAGCCAAACGCAAAAGCAGCAAACATCTCGCTGTATGTCCCACATCCAAAGTGCCAAGAGAGAGCTTGCTCTCCCTGTCTTTGAGTACTGTTTTCGCTGTGCCGGTTACCTCTTTGCTAACATTCTCTTCAGCGCTGCAGGGAAACCAGGAACCACGTGGAGAAGGCACCCACACTGAAAGTGCCTGGAGGGAACATTGGGGCTTCTTCTCAGTGTCTCTGACATAGGGTTTCACTGTCCCGGGAAAGTCTCTGCTAACACCCTGCAGAGCGCTGTGCCCAATCTACAGAAACGTCTTGCGGTATCTCCTACAGGGAAAGTGCCAGGAGGGAATTGTCGAGCTTGTTCTCAGTGTCTCTGAGAATTGCTCTGATTATCCCTGTGACCTCTTTGCTAAGACTCTCCAGAGAGCCGTCCTCAAAACCAACACACATCTTGACATATCTCCCACATTGATCGCAGTGTCTCCAGGAACGGCATTCAAGGAGCCAGGAACTTTTCTCCCTACACTGTCCATTGAGTTGTCCTCAAAACCAATATACATCCTGCTATATCTCCCACATGGAAAGTGCCAGGAGGGAGAAGTGGCGATTATGTTTAGACTTTCTCGGAACTGCTTCAAATCAACTAGATATCTTTGTGCTGTAAATCTCCCAACAGCCAAACGCAAAAGCAGCAAACATCTCGCTGTATGTCCCACATCCAAAGTGCCAAGAGAGAGCTTGCTCTCCCTCTCTTTGAGTACTGTTTTCGCTGTGCCGGTTACCTCTTTGCTAACATTCTCTTCAGCGCTGCAGGGAAACCAGGAACCACGTGGAGAAGGCACCCACACTGAAAGTGCCTGGAGGGAACATTGGGGCTTCTTCTCAGTGTCTCTGACATAGGGTTTCACTGTCCCGGGAAAGTCTCTGCTAACACCCTGCAGAGCGCTGTGCCCAATCTACAGAAACGTCTTGCGGTATCTCCTACAGGGAAAGTGCCAGGAGGGAACTGTCCATCTTGTTCTCAGTGTCTCTGAGAATTGCTCTGATTATCCCTGTGACCTCTTTGCTAAGACTCTCCAGAGAGCCGTCCTCAAAACCAACACACATCTTGACATATCTCCCACATTGATCGCAGTGTCTCCAGGAACGGCATTCAAGGAGCCAGGAACTTTTCTCCCTACACTGTCCATTGAGTTGTCCTCAAAACCAATATACATCCTGCTATATCTCCCACATGGAAAGTGCCAGGAGGGAGAAGTGGCGATTATGTTTAGACTTTCTCGGAACTGCTTCAAATCAACTAGATATCTTTGTGCTGTAAATCTCCCAACAGCCAAACGCAAAAGCAGCAAACATCTCGCTGTATGTCCCACATCCAAAGTGCCAAGAGAGAGCTTGCTCTCCCTCTCTTTGAGTACTGTTTTCGCTGTCCCGGTTACCTCTTTGCTAACATTCTCTTCAGCGCTGCAGGGAAACCAGGAACCACGTGGAGAAGGCACCCACACTGAAAGTGCCTGGAGGGAACATTGGGGCTTCTTCTCAGTGTCTCTGACATAGGGTTTCACTGTCCCGGGAAAGTCTCTGCTAACACCCTGCAGAGCGCTGTGCCCAATCTACAGAAACGTCTTGCGGTATCTCCTACAGGGAAAGTGCCAGGAGGGAATTGTCGAGCTTGTTCTCAGTGTCTCTGAGAATTGCTCTGATTATCCCTGTGACCTCTTTGCTAAGACTCTCCAGAGAGCCGTCCTCAAAACCAACACACATCTTGACATATCTCCCACATTGATCGCAGTGTCTCCAGGAACGGCATTCAAGGAGCCAGGAACTTTTCTCCCTACACTGTCCATTGAGTTGTCCTCAAAACCAATATACATCCTGCTATATCTCCCACATGGAAAGTGCCAGGAGGGAGAAGTGGCGATTATGTTTAGACTTTCTCGGAACTGCTTCAAATCAACTAGATATCTTTGTGCTGTAAATCTCCCAACAGCCAAACGCAAAAGCAGCAAACATCTCGCTGTATGTCCCACATCCAAAGTGCCAAGAGAGAGCTTGCTCTCCCTGTCTTTGAGTACTGTTTTCGCTGTGCCGGTTACCTCTTTGCTAACATTCTCTTCAGCGCTGCAGGGAAACCAGGAACCACGTGGAGAAGGCACCCACACTGAAAGTGCCTGGAGGGAACATTGGGGCTTCTTCTCAGTGTCTCTGACATAGGGTTTCACTGTCCCGGGAAAGTCTCTGCTAACACCCTGCAGAGCGCTGTGCCCAATCTACAGAAACGTCTTGCGGTATCTCCTACAGGGAAAGTGCCAGGAGGGAATTGTCGAGCTTGTTCTCAGTGTCTCTGAGAATTGCTCTGATTATCCCTGTGACCTCTTTGCTAAGACTCTCCAGAGAGCCGTCCTCAAAACCAACACACATCTTGACATATCTCCCACATTGATCGCAGTGTCTCCAGGAACGGCATTCAAGGAGCCAGGAACTTTTCTCCCTACACTGTCCATTGAGTTGTCCTCAAAACCAATATACATCCTGCTATATCTCCCACATGGAAAGTGCCAGGAGGGAGAAGTGGCGATTATGTTTAGACTTTCTCGGAACTGCTTCAAATCAACTAGATATCTTTGTGCTGTAAATCTCCCAACAGCCAAACGCAAAAGCAGCAAACATCTCGCTGTATGTCCCACATCCAAAGTGCCAAGAGAGAGCTTGCTCTCCCTGTCTTTGAGTACTGTTTTCGCTGTGCCGGTTACCTCTTTGCTAACATTCTCTTCAGCGCTGCAGGGAAACCAGGAACCACGTGGAGAAGGCACCCACACTGAAAGTGCCTGGAGGGAACATTGGGGCTTCTTCTCAGTGTCTCTGACATAGGGTTTCACTGTCCCGGGAAAGTCTCTGCTAACACCCTGCAGAGCGCTGTGCCCAATCTACAGAAACGTCTTGCGGTATCTCCTACAGGGAAAGTGCCAGGAGGGAACTGTCCATCTTGTTCTCAGTGTCTCTGAGAATTGCTCTGATTATCCCTGTGACCTCTTTGCTAAGACTCTCCAGAGAGCCGTCCTCAAAACAAACACACATCTTGACATATCTCCCACATTGATCGCAGTGTCTCCAGGAACGGCATTCAAGGAGCCAGGAACTTTTCTCCCTACACTGTCCATTGAGTTGTCCTCAAAACCAATATACATCCTGCTATATCTCCCACATGGAAAGTGCCAGGAGGGAGAAGTGGCGATTATGTTTAGACTTTCTCGGAACTGCTTCAAATCAACTAGATATCTTTGTGCTGTAAATCTCCCAACAGCCAAACGCAAAAGCAGCAAACATCTCGCTGTATGTCCCACATCCAAAGTGCCAAGAGAGAGCTTGCTCTCCCTGTCTTTGAGTACTGTTTTCGCTGTGCCGGTTACCTCTTTGCTAACATTCTCTTCAGCGCTGCAGGGAAACCAGGAACCACGTGGAGAAGGCACCCACACTGAAAGTGCCTGGAGGGAACATTGGGGCTTCTTCTCAGTGTCTCTGACATAGGGTTTCACTGTCCCGGGAAAGTCTCTGCTAACACCCTGCAGAGCGCTGTGCCCAATCTACAGAAACGTCTTGCGGTATCTCCTACAGGGAAAGTGCCAGGAGGGAATTGTCGAGCTTGTTCTCAGTGTCTCTGAGAATTGCTCTGATTATCCCTGTGACCTCTTTGCTAAGACTCTCCAGAGAGCCGTCCTCAAAACCAACACACATCTTGACATATCTCCCTCATTGATCACAGTGTCTCCAGGAACGGCATTCAAGGAGCCAGGAACTTTTCTCCCTACACTGTCCATTGAGTTGTCCTCAAAACCAATATACATCCTGCTATATCTCCCTGTCGTGGTTTAGCCTCAGATGGCAACAAAAAACCACGTGCCGCTCGCACGTGCCTTCCTAATAGAGGAAGGATCGTAAGAAAAGGCAAGACTCTTGGTTTGGGACAAAGGCAGTTTAACAGAACAGCAGAGGGAACAGGCAAACAACAACAACAACAACACGGGTAGGGGAATATACAAACGCGATTACGGAACCGCTGCTCCCCGCCGCTCCCGACCGGCCGGCCCCGGGACGCCCCAGCCCGCTTTTAAGCAGCAACTCCCTGTCCCCTCCCCCGGCAGCTCAGGGTGGGCGTGGCTCACATGGCATGGAATACCAGGGAAAATTAACCCTATCCCCACCGGAACCAGGACATTATCCACCCCTTATTCCATACCATCTATGCCACGCCCAGCAGGTTCCAATGAATTGCCACCACTTTCCCCTGTTATATATATATATATATATATACACACATATAATGCCCTTAGTTTATGGGTCATCCCTCCAAAGTGTCCGTTGAGTTCTTTTAATCCACGGCTTTGGGCTCCATCTGTTAGAACAGTCTCTCAGGGCAGGTGAGATGCTGGGTGGTGCTGGTCTGTTGCATGCTGTATTTTTCGGAGCTTGTGGCTGGTGCACCTGGTGTGGCTCATGCACGCGGTCCGTGGGCTGAAGATTTAGATCTTGAGGAAACTGCTGGGCGCCAGCTGTTGAGATCAGTTCTTATCCCATCATCCCTGTGCCTTACTTGTAGTACAACTGATAGTAATTATAGCAATGAGGACATACAATGACAGTGTTACTTAGCAATTAACAGCACACAATCTAATTCATTGGCTATTCTCGCCCAAAATCAGATCCCCATAAGGTACACATCGGACTTCCCCATCCTGCCGCATCACCCACCAAGTGCACCCAGGTCCTTGGGCAAAAGCAATCCCACGGATGGGTTTGCCTTTGCCTGAGGCAGGAGTAACCCAGACTGTCTTCCCTAGCATATTCTTCATGTGCACTACGGGGACTTTATCCCCTTCTACAGTACGTGGAAGTTTTGATTGGGCAGGGCCAGCCCGATTGTTAGATCCCCTGGTGTTAACTAGCCAGGTAGCTTTTGCTAAATGTGTATCCCAGTGTTTGAAAGTCCCACCACCCATTGCTCTCAGTGTAGTTTTTAACAGTCCATTGTATCGTTCTATCTTCCCAGAGGCTGGTGCGTGATAGGGGATGTGATACACCCACTCGATACCATGCTCTTTGGCCCAGGTGTCTATGAGGCTGTTTCGGAAATGAGTCCCGTTGTTCGACTCAATTCTCTCTGGGGTACCATGTCGCCACAGGACTTGCTTTTCAAGGCCCAGGATAGTGTTCCGGGCAGTGGCATGGGGCACAGGGTATGTTTCCAGCCATCCAGTGGTTGCTTCCACCATTGTGAGCACGTAGCGCTTGCCTTGACGGGTTTGTGGCAGTGTGATATAATCAATCTGCCAGGCCTCCCCATATTTGTATTTCAGCCATCGCCCTCCATACCAAAGAGGCTTCAAACGCTTGGCTTGTTTGATCGCAGCGCATGTCTCACATTCATGGATGACTTGTGCAATAGCGTCCATGGTCAAGTCCACCCCTCGGTCACGAGCCCATCTATATGTCGCATCTCTCCCTTGATGGCCTGAGGAGTCATGGGCCCACCGAGCTATGAATAGTTCACCCTTACGTTGCCAGTCCAGATCCACCTGAGCCACTTCGATCCTGGCGGCCCGATCCACCTGCTGGTTGTTCTGATGTTCCTCCGTGGCCCTATTCTTCGGTACATGGGCATCTACGTGACGTACTTTCACAACCAGATTCTCTATCTGGGCAGCAATATCTTGCCATAGGTCAGCAGCCCAGATGGGTTTGCCTCTGCGCTGCCAATTGCCCTGCTTCCACTGCTGTAACCACCCCCACAGAGCATTTGCCACCATCCATGAGTCAGTGTAGAGATAAAGTACTGGCCATTTTTCTCGCTCAGCAATGTCCAAAGCCAGCTGAATAGCCTTCACCTCTGCAAACTGGCTCGATTCACCCTGTCCCTCACTGGCTTCTGCAACCCGTCGTGTAGGACTCCACACAGCAGCCTTCCACTTTCGATGCTTTCCCACAATACGGCAGGACCCATCAGTGAACAGGGCATATTTCTTCTCATTTTCTGGCAGTTTATTATATGGTGGGGCCTCTTCTGCACGCGTCACCTCCTCCTCTGGTGACATTCCGAAATCCTTGCCTTCTGGCCAGTCCATGATCACTTCCAGAATTCCTGGGCGACTGGGGTTTCCCATTCGAGTTCGCTGCGTGATCAGTGCAATCCACTTACTCCATGTAGCATCGGTTGCATGATGTGTGGTGGGGACCCTTTCTTTGAACATCCAACCCAGCACCGGCAGTCGAGGTGCTAAGAGGAGCTGTGCTTCTGTACCAACTACTTCCGAAGCAGCTCGAACCCCTTCATATGCTGCCAATATCTCTTTTTCTGTTGGAGTGTAGCGGGCTTCGGATCCTCTATATCCACGACTCCAAAACCCTAGGGGTCGACCTCGAGTCTCCCCTGGTGCTTTCTGCCAGAGGCTCCAGGTAGGGCCGTTCTCCCCGGCTGCGGTATAGAGCACATTTTTAACATCTTGTCCTGCCCGGACTGGCCCCAGGGCCACTGCATGGACTATTTCCTGTTTGATTTGTTCAAAAGCTTGTCGTTGCTCAGGACCCCATTTAAAATCATTCTTCTTCCGGGTTACTTGATACAGAGGGCTTACAATTTGACTGTAATCTGGGATATGCATTCTCCAAAAACCCACAATACCTAAGAAAGCCTGTGTTTCCTTTTTACTAGTTGGTGGAGACATAGCTGCTATTTTGTTGATCACATCCATTGGAATCTGACGGCGTCCATCTTGCCATTTTATTCCTAAAAACTGGATCTCCTGCGCAGGTCCCTTGACCTTACTTCGCTTTATAGCAAAACCAGCGTTCAGAAGGATTTGGACTATTTTACTCCCTTTTTCAAAAACTTCTTCTGCTGTGTTTCCCCATACAATGATGTCATCAATGTACTGCAGATGTTCTGGAGCTTCACCCTGTTCCAGTGCAGTCTGGATCAGTCCATGGCAAATGGTGGGACTGTGTTTCCACCCCTGGGGCAGTCGATTCCAGGTGTATTGGACGCCCCTCCAAGTGAAAGCAAACTGTGGCCTGCACTCTGCTGCCAAAGGGATTGAGAAGAATGCATTCGCTATATCAATCGTGGCATACCATTTGGCTGCCTTGGACTCCAGTTCGTACTGCAGTTCTAGCATGTCCGGCACGGCAGCACTCAGCGGTGGCGTGACTTCATTCAGACCACGATAGTCTACAGTTAGCCTCCACTCTCCACTAGATTTTCGCACCGGCCATATGGGACTGTTAAAGGGGGAGTGAGTCTTGCTGATCACTCCTTGAACCTCTAGTTGACGAATCGGCTCATGGATGGGAATCAGAGAGTCTCGGTTAGTGCGATACTGTCGCCGATGCACCGTTGTGGTAGCAATCGGCACCTGTTGTTCTTTGACCCTCAATAACCCCACAACAGAAGAATCCTCCGAGAGACCAGGCAAGGCAGACAACTGTTTAACTTCCTCTGTCTCCAAAGCAGCTATGCCAAAGGCCCAGCGGTACCCTTTTGGGTCCTTAAAATACCCTCTCCTGAGGTAATCTATACCAAGGATGCATGGAGCCTCTGGGCCAGTCACAATGGGATGCTTTTGCCACTCATTCCCAGTTAGGCTCACTTCTGCCTCCAGTACAGTCAACTCTTGGGATCCCCCTGTCACCCCAGAAATACAAATGGGTTCTGCCCCTCTATAGCTTGATGGTATTAAAGTACACTGCGCACCCGTGTCCACTAGAGCCTTATACTCCTGTGGGTCTGATGTGCCAGGCCATCGAATCCACACCGTCCAATAAACCCGGTTGTCCCTTTCCTCCACCTGGCCGGAGGCAGGGCCCCCCTAATACTCGTCATAGTATCCATTACTCACTTCTTGCAGAAATGACTTGGAAGTTCCTTCAAGAGGATCAGAAGCAAGATCAGGCCTTCTGCTTTGTCTGGGGAACGGCCCACTGGAAACTGGGGCGGCACTTTTCCTGGAGGGATCCCCTTTTGTGGTTGTCCTTCCTTGCAACTCCTGTACCCGTGTCCGCAGGATCGAAGTAGGTCGTCCATCCCACTTCCTCATGTCCTCTCCGTGGTCCTGCAGGTAGAACCACAGGGTGCCTCGTGGTGTGTACCCTCTGTACTCTCTCTCTTGAGTGGGGAAATGCCTGCTTCTAATAGCTGAGATGCTGGCCCGTGCAGGTGGGGAATAGAACATATTCTCTTCAAGTTGCTGGACCTTCCGCGACAATTTCTCCACAGCTGAGACAAGGGGGGAAGAGAGACTTTCTTCATATCGCCGGAGCCGGCCAGCTACCTCATCCACTGTTGGTCCCTCTTCACCTTTCCATTCCATTACTGCCAGGGAGTTGGCATATGACGATGGTGCGCTCCGTACAAACTTCCGCCACATGGGCCTTGTGCATCGCACCTCATCAGGGTCTGTGGGTAAGTCGGCATTGTCCAAGTCATAATAAATCATCTCCCGCACGGCTAATTCTCTCAGGTACTGGATACCTCTTTCCATGGTAGTCCACTTGCTTGGCTGACATACAACATCCTCACTGAAGGGGTACCTCTCCCTCACGCCTGACAGGAGTCGTTTCCAGAGGCTGAGGGCTTGGGTCTTTTTCCCAATTGCCTTGTCAATGCCGCCTTCCCTAGACAGGGATCCCAGCTGCCTGGCCTCCCTACCCTCTAATTCCAGGCTACTGGCCCCATTATCCCAGCACCGGAGCAGCCAGGTGACAATGTGCTCGCCTGAAAGTCGGCTGAAATCTTTTCGCATATCCCGCAGCTCACTCAAGGATAGGGATCGAGTAATTATCTCTGGTTCTGCCTCTTCCTCCTGCTCTCGTGATGGCCCTGGTTCATCATCATCTCTTACTAAACGAACTGATTTCTTTGTGTACTTCTTCTTCTGTATGGGGGCAACTGATACCGGCACGGGTTGGTTTCCTGGTTCAGTGGCAGTGGCTACCACGGGGGTTGCAGTAGCCGCATTGTCTGCTGCAGGGGTTGCAGTAGCCGCAGTGTCTGCCGCAGGGGTTGCAGTAGCCGCAGTGTCCGCCGCAGGGGCTGCAGTAGCCGCAGGGGCCGCCGCAGGGGCTGCAGTAGCCGCAGGGGCCGCCGCAGGGGCTGCAGTAGCCGCAGGGGCCGCCGCAGGGGCCGCCGCAGGGGCCGCCAGTCTGGTTTCCATCTCTTCCCCTTGAGGGTGCTGCATAATTCTGAGCAGTGCCTGGTAGATACTGGCCAGGGCCCAGCACAGCGCAGTGAGTTGTGCCTCTCTAGAATAGCCACAGCATTTTCCCTTCAAATATTCTACCACTTTATCAGGGTCCTGTAATTGTTCAGGGGTGAAGTCCCAGACCATTGGAGGTGAGTAGTTCTCTAGGTACCTGCCCATGCTCTCCCACATGCCATGCCACCCCTGACTATCCAGCCTCGGAGCAGATCTCCGGGTGGTAGTCTTAAATAGTTGCTTAACCCTAAACAAGACCTGGAACGTATTCAGGAGACATAACACTAGGAACACGCTGGTTTGAGTATCCCAAGGATATTCAAGATTCTCAAAAGCTGTCATACCTGACCCGAAGGAGAAAAGGGAGGCAAAAGGGCTGGGGAAACTATTAACAAATTCTGAGAGACAGTGTCCAATGTACGGACAGGACAACAAAACCACATAAACACCCCAAAACAGCCGTCTGAACAGTGATGTTATCATATCATAAACAGATATCGCACAGGACAGCAGAATGATAATCCTCATCCCTCTTCCAGACATGGTAAACAGCATCGCAGGGAGTACATAAGCCATATAGGAATTTATGTAACACAGCCATGAGAACAAACCAAGCAACATGATGACCAGTGACTATTTACCTAATAAAATAAATGCATACAAGAAGAAAAAAGAAAAAAAAAAAAAAAAAAAAAACCAAAACCGTTTTTTCCACGTTCTAGTTGGATTCTGTCGTTATCTCAACCCTTCGTGCCCCACGTTGGGCGCCAAAAAGGACTGTCGTGGTTTAGCCTCAGATGGCAACAAAAAACCACGTGCCGCTCGCACGTGCCTTCCTAATAGAGGAAGGATCGTAAGAAAAGGCAAGACTCTTGGTTTGGGACAAAGGCAGTTTAACAGAACAGCAGAGGGAACAGGCAAACAACAACAACAACAACACGGGTAGGGGAATATACAAACGCGATTACGGAACCGCCGCTCCCCGCCGCTCCCGACCGGCCGGCCCCGGGACGCCCCAGCCCGCTTTTAAGCAGCAACTCCCTGTCCCCTCCCCCGGCAGCTCAGGGTGGGCGTGGCTCACATGGCATGGAATACCAGGGAAAATTAACCCTATCCCCACCGGAACCAGGACATTATCCACCCCTTATTCCATACCATCTATGCCACGCCCAGCAGGTTCCAATGAATTGCCACCACTTTCCCCTGTTATATATATATATATATATATACACACATATAATGCCCTTAGTTTATGGGTCATCCCTCCAAAGTGTCCGTTGAGTTCTTTTAATCCACGGCTTTGGGCTCCATCTGTTAGAACAGTCTCTCAGGGCAGGTGAGATGCTGGGTGGTGCTGGTCTGTTGCATGCTGTATTTTTCGGAGCTTGTGGCTGGTGCACCTGGTGTGGCTCATGCACGCGGTCCGTGGGCTGAAGATTTAGATCTTGAGGAAACTGCTGGGCGCCAGCTGTTGAGATCAGTTCTTATCCCATCATCCCTGTGCCTTACTTGTAGTACAACTGATAGTAATTATAGCAATGAGGACATACAATGACAGTGTTACTTAGCAATTAACAGCACACAATCTAATTCATTGGCTATTCTCGCCCAAAATCAGATCCCCATAAGGTACACATCGGACTTCCCCATCCTGCCGCATCACCCACCAAGTGCACCCAGGTCCTTGGGCAAAAGCAATCCCACGGATGGGTTTGCCTTTGCCTGAGGCAGGAGTAACCCAGACTGTCTTCCCTAGCATATTCTTCATGTGCACTACGGGGACTTTATCCCCTTCTACAGTACGTGGAAGTTTTGATTGGGCAGGGCCAGCCCGATTGTTAGATCCCCTGGTGTTAACTAGCCAGGTAGCTTTTGCTAAATGTGTATCCCAGTGTTTGAAAGTCCCACCACCCATTGCTCTCAGTGTAGTTTTTAACAGTCCATTGTATCGTTCTATCTTCCCAGAGGCTGGTGCGTGATAGGGGATGTGATACACCCACTCGATACCATGCTCTTTGGCCCAGGTGTCTATGAGGCTGTTTCGGAAATGAGTCCCGTTGTTCGACTCAATTCTCTCTGGGGTACCATGTCGCCACAGGACTTGCTTTTCAAGGCCCAGGATAGTGTTCCGGGCAGTGGCATGGGGCACAGGGTATGTTTCCAGCCATCCAGTGGTTGCTTCCACCATTGTGAGCACGTAGCGCTTGCCTTGACGGGTTTGTGGCAGTGTGATATAATCAATCTGCCAGGCCTCCCCATATTTGTATTTCAGCCATCGCCCTCCATACCAAAGAGGCTTCAAACGCTTGGCTTGTTTGATCGCAGCGCATGTCTCACATTCATGGATGACTTGTGCAATAGCGTCCATGGTCAAGTCCACCCCTCGGTCACGAGCCCATCTATATGTCGCATCTCTCCCTTGATGGCCTGAGGAGTCATGGGCCCACCGAGCTATGAATAGTTCACCCTTACGTTGCCAGTCCAGATCCACCTGAGCCACTTCGATCCTGGCGGCCCGATCCACCTGCTGGTTGTTCTGATGTTCCTCCGTGGCCCTATTCTTCGGTACATGGGCATCTACGTGACGTACTTTCACAACCAGATTCTCTATCTGGGCAGCAATATCTTGCCATAGGTCAGCAGCCCAGATGGGTTTGCCTCTGCGCTGCCAATTGCCCTGCTTCCACTGCTGTAACCACCCCCACAGAGCATTTGCCACCATCCATGAGTCAGTGTAGAGATAAAGTACTGGCCATTTTTCTCGCTCAGCAATGTCCAAAGCCAGCTGAATAGCCTTCACCTCTGCAAACTGGCTCGATTCACCCTGTCCCTCACTGGCTTCTGCAACCCGTCGTGTAGGACTCCACACAGCAGCCTTCCACTTTCGATGCTTTCCCACAATACGGCAGGACCCATCAGTGAACAGGGCATATTTCTTCTCATTTTCTGGCAGTTTATTATATGGTGGGGCCTCTTCTGCACGCGTCACCTCCTCCTCTGGTGACATTCCGAAATCCTTGCCTTCTGGCCAGTCCATGATCACTTCCAGAATTCCTGGGCGACTGGGGTTTCCCATTCGAGTTCGCTGCGTGATCAGTGCAATCCACTTACTCCATGTAGCATCGGTTGCATGATGTGTGGTGGGGACCCTTTCTTTGAACATCCAACCCAGCACCGGCAGTCGAGGTGCTAAGAGGAGCTGTGCTTCTGTACCAACTACTTCCGAAGCAGCTCGAACCCCTTCATATGCTGCCAATATCTCTTTTTCTGTTGGAGTGTAGCGGGCTTCGGATCCTCTATATCCACGACTCCAAAACCCTAGGGGTCGACCTCGAGTCTCCCCTGGTGCTTTCTGCCAGAGGCTCCAGGTAGGGCCGTTCTCCCCGGCTGCGGTATAGAGCACATTTTTAACATCTTGTCCTGCCCGGACTGGCCCCAGGGCCACTGCATGGACTATTTCCTGTTTGATTTGTTCAAAAGCTTGTCGTTGCTCAGGACCCCATTTAAAATCATTCTTCTTCCGGGTTACTTGATACAGAGGGCTTACAATTTGACTGTAATCTGGGATATGCATTCTCCAAAAACCCACAATACCTAAGAAAGCCTGTGTTTCCTTTTTACTAGTTGGTGGAGACATAGCTGCTATTTTGTTGATCACATCCATTGGAATCTGACGGCGTCCATCTTGCCATTTTATTCCTAAAAACTGGATCTCCTGCGCAGGTCCCTTGACCTTACTTCGCTTTATAGCAAAACCAGCGTTCAGAAGGATTTGGACTATTTTACTCCCTTTTTCAAAAACTTCTTCTGCTGTGTTTCCCCATACAATGATGTCATCAATGTACTGCAGATGTTCTGGAGCTTCACCCTGTTCCAGTGCAGTCTGGATCAGTCCATGGCAAATGGTGGGACTGTGTTTCCACCCCTGGGGCAGTCGATTCCAGGTGTATTGGACGCCCCTCCAAGTGAAAGCAAACTGTGGCCTGCACTCTGCTGCCAAAGGGATTGAGAAGAATGCATTCGCTATATCAATCGTGGCATACCATTTGGCTGCCTTGGACTCCAGTTCGTACTGCAGTTCTAGCATGTCCGGCACGGCAGCACTCAGCGGTGGCGTGACTTCATTCAGACCACGATAGTCTACAGTTAGCCTCCACTCTCCACTAGATTTTCGCACCGGCCATATGGGACTGTTAAAGGGGGAGTGAGTCTTGCTGATCACTCCTTGAACCTCTAGTTGACGAATCGGCTCATGGATGGGAATCAGAGAGTCTCGGTTAGTGCGATACTGTCGCCGATGCACCGTTGTGGTAGCAATCGGCACCTGTTGTTCTTTGACCCTCAATAACCCCACAACAGAAGAATCCTCCGAGAGACCAGGCAAGGCAGACAACTGTTTAACTTCCTCTGTCTCCAAAGCAGCTATGCCAAAGGCCCAGCGGTACCCTTTTGGGTCCTTAAAATACCCTCTCCTGAGGTAATCTATACCAAGGATGCATGGAGCCTCTGGGCCAGTCACAATGGGATGCTTTTGCCACTCATTCCCAGTTAGGCTCACTTCTGCCTCCAGTACAGTCAACTCTTGGGATCCCCCTGTCACCCCAGAAATACAAATGGGTTCTGCCCCTCTATAGCTTGATGGTATTAAAGTACACTGCGCACCCGTGTCCACTAGAGCCTTATACTCCTGTGGGTCTGATGTGCCAGGCCATCGAATCCACACCGTCCAATAAACCCGGTTGTCCCTTTCCTCCACCTGGCCGGAGGCAGGGCCCCCCTAATACTCGTCATAGTATCCATTACTCACTTCTTGCAGAAATGACTTGGAAGTTCCTTCAAGAGGATCAGAAGCAAGATCAGGCCTTCTGCTTTGTCTGGGGAACGGCCCACTGGAAACTGGGGCGGCACTTTTCCTGGAGGGATCCCCTTTTGTGGTTGTCCTTCCTTGCAACTCCTGTACCCGTGTCCGCAGGATCGAAGTAGGTCGTCCATCCCACTTCCTCATGTCCTCTCCGTGGTCCTGCAGGTAGAACCACAGGGTGCCTCGTGGTGTGTACCCTCTGTACTCTCTCTCTTGAGTGGGGAAATGCCTGCTTCTAATAGCTGAGATGCTGGCCCGTGCAGGTGGGGAATAGAACATATTCTCTTCAAGTTGCTGGACCTTCCGCGACAATTTCTCCACAGCTGAGACAAGGGGGGAAGAGAGACTTTCTTCATATCGCCGGAGCCGGCCAGCTACCTCATCCACTGTTGGTCCCTCTTCACCTTTCCATTCCATTACTGCCAGGGAGTTGGCATATGACGATGGTGCGCTCCGTACAAACTTCCGCCACATGGGCCTTGTGCATCGCACCTCATCAGGGTCTGTGGGTAAGTCGGCATTGTCCAAGTCATAATAAATCATCTCCCGCACGGCTAATTCTCTCAGGTACTGGATACCTCTTTCCATGGTAGTCCACTTGCTTGGCTGACATACAACATCCTCACTGAAGGGGTACCTCTCCCTCACGCCTGACAGGAGTCGTTTCCAGAGGCTGAGGGCTTGGGTCTTTTTCCCAATTGCCTTGTCAATGCCGCCTTCCCTAGACAGGGATCCCAGCTGCCTGGCCTCCCTACCCTCTAATTCCAGGCTACTGGCCCCATTATCCCAGCACCGGAGCAGCCAGGTGACAATGTGCTCGCCTGAAAGTCGGCTGAAATCTTTTCGCATATCCCGCAGCTCACTCAAGGATAGGGATCGAGTAATTATCTCTGGTTCTGCCTCTTCCTCCTGCTCTCGTGATGGCCCTGGTTCATCATCATCTCTTACTAAACGAACTGATTTCTTTGTGTACTTCTTCTTCTGTATGGGGGCAACTGATACCGGCACGGGTTGGTTTCCTGGTTCAGTGGCAGTGGCTACCACGGGGGTTGCAGTAGCCGCATTGTCTGCTGCAGGGGTTGCAGTAGCCGCAGTGTCTGCCGCAGGGGTTGCAGTAGCCGCAGTGTCCGCCGCAGGGGCTGCAGTAGCCGCAGGGGCCGCCGCAGGGGCTGCAGTAGCCGCAGGGGCCGCCGCAGGGGCTGCAGTAGCCGCAGGGGCCGCCGCAGGGGCCGCCGCAGGGGCCGCCAGTCTGGTTTCCATCTCTTCCCCTTGAGGGTGCTGCATAATTCTGAGCAGTGCCTGGTAGATACTGGCCAGGGCCCAGCACAGCGCAGTGAGTTGTGCCTCTCTAGAATAGCCACAGCATTTTCCCTTCAAATATTCTACCACTTTATCAGGGTCCTGTAATTGTTCAGGGGTGAAGTCCCAGACCATTGGAGGTGAGTAGTTCTCTAGGTACCTGCCCATGCTCTCCCACATGCCATGCCACCCCTGACTATCCAGCCTCGGAGCAGATCTCCGGGTGGTAGTCTTAAATAGTTGCTTAACCCTAAACAAGACCTGGAACGTATTCAGGAGACATAACACTAGGAACACGCTGGTTTGAGTATCCCAAGGATATTCAAGATTCTCAAAAGCTGTCATACCTGACCCGAAGGAGAAAAGGGAGGCAAAAGGGCTGGGGAAACTATTAACAAATTCTGAGAGACAGTGTCCAATGAACGGACAGGACAACAAAACCACATAAACACCCCAAAACAGCCGTCTGAACAGTGATGTTATCATATCATAAACAGATATCGCACAGGACAGCAGAATGATAATCCTCATCCCTCTTCCAGACATGGTAAACAGCATCGCAGGGAGTACATAAGCCATATAGGAATTTATGTAACACAGCCATGAGAACAAACCAAGCAACATGATGACCAGTGACTATTTACCTAATAAAATAAATGCATACAAGAAGAAAAAAGAAAAAAAAAAAAAAAAAAAAAACCAAAACCGTTTTTTCCACGTTCTAGTTGGATTCTGTCGTTATCTCAACCCTTCGTGCCCCACGTTGGGCGCCAAAAAGGACTGTCGTGGTTTAGCCTCAGATGGCAACAAAAAACCACGTGCCGCTCGCACGTGCCTTCCTAATAGAGGAAGGATCGTAAGAAAAGGCAAGACTCTTGGTTTGGGACAAAGGCAGTTTAACAGAACAGCAGAGGGAACAGGCAAACAACAACAACAACAACACGGGTAGGGGAATATACAAACGCGATTACGGAACCGCCGCTCCCCGCCGCTCCCGACCGGCCGGCCCCGGGACGCCCCAGCCCGCTTTTAAGCAGCAACTCCCTGTCCCCTCCCCCGGCAGCTCAGGGTGGGCGTGGCTCACATGGCATGGAATACCAGGGAAAATTAACCCTATCCCCACCGGAACCAGGACATTATCCACCCCTTATTCCATACCATCTATGCCACGCCCAGCAGGTTCCAATGAATTGCCACCACTTTCCCCTGTTATATATATATATATATATATACACACATATAATGCCCTTAGTTTATGGGTCATCCCTCCAAAGTGTCCGTTGAGTTCTTTTAATCCACGGCTTTGGGCTCCATCTGTTAGAACAGTCTCTCAGGGCAGGTGAGATGCTGGGTGGTGCTGGTCTGTTGCATGCTGTATTTTTCGGAGCTTGTGGCTGGTGCACCTGGTGTGGCTCATGCACGCGGTCCGTGGGCTGAAGATTTAGATCTTGAGGAAACTGCTGGGCGCCAGCTGTTGAGATCAGTTCTTATCCCATCATCCCTGTGCCTTACTTGTAGTACAACTGATAGTAATTATAGCAATGAGGACATACAATGACAGTGTTACTTAGCAATTAACAGCACACAATCTAATTCATTGGCTATTCTCGCCCAAAATCAGATCCCCATAAGGTACACATCGGACTTCCCCATCCTGCCGCATCACCCACCAAGTGCACCCAGGTCCTTGGGCAAAAGCAATCCCACGGATGGGTTTGCCTTTGCCTGAGGCAGGAGTAACCCAGACTGTCTTCCCTAGCATATTCTTCATGTGCACTACGGGGACTTTATCCCCTTCTACAGTACGTGGAAGTTTTGATTGGGCAGGGCCAGCCCGATTGTTAGATCCCCTGGTGTTAACTAGCCAGGTAGCTTTTGCTAAATGTGTATCCCAGTGTTTGAAAGTCCCACCACCCATTGCTCTCAGTGTAGTTTTTAACAGTCCATTGTATCGTTCTATCTTCCCAGAGGCTGGTGCGTGATAGGGGATGTGATACACCCACTCGATACCATGCTCTTTGGCCCAGGTGTCTATGAGGCTGTTTCGGAAATGAGTCCCGTTGTTCGACTCAATTCTCTCTGGGGTACCATGTCGCCACAGGACTTGCTTTTCAAGGCCCAGGATAGTGTTCCGGGCAGTGGCATGGGGCACAGGGTATGTTTCCAGCCATCCAGTGGTTGCTTCCACCATTGTGAGCACGTAGCGCTTGCCTTGACGGGTTTGTGGCAGTGTGATATAATCAATCTGCCAGGCCTCCCCATATTTGTATTTCAGCCATCGCCCTCCATACCAAAGAGGCTTCAAACGCTTGGCTTGTTTGATCGCAGCGCATGTCTCACATTCATGGATGACTTGTGCAATAGCGTCCATGGTCAAGTCCACCCCTCGGTCACGAGCCCATCTATATGTTGCATCTCTCCCTTGATGGCCTGAGGAGTCATGGGCCCACCGAGCTATGAATAGTTCACCCTTACGTTGCCAGTCCAGATCCACCTGAGCCACTTCGATCCTGGCGGCCCGATCCACCTGCTGGTTGTTCTGATGTTCCTCCGTGGCCCTATTCTTCGGTACATGGGCATCTACGTGACGTACTTTCACAACCAGATTCTCTATCTGGGCAGCAATATCTTGCCATAGGTCAGCAGCCCAGATGGGTTTGCCTCTGCGCTGCCAATTGCCCTGCTTCCACTGCTGTAACCACCCCCACAGAGCATTTGCCACCATCCATGAGTCAGTGTAGAGATAAAGTACTGGCCATTTTTCTCGCTCAGCAATGTCCAAAGCCAGCTGAATAGCCTTCACCTCTGCAAACTGGCTCGATTCACCCTGTCCCTCACTGGCTTCTGCAACCCGTCGTGTAGGACTCCACACAGCAGCCTTCCACTTTCGATGCTTTCCCACAATACGGCAGGACCCATCAGTGAACAGGGCATATTTCTTCTCATTTTCTGGCAGTTTATTATATGGTGGGGCCTCTTCTGCACGCGTCACCTCCTCCTCTGGTGACATTCCGAAATCCTTGCCTTCTGGCCAGTCCATGATCACTTCCAGAATTCCTGGGCGACTGGGGTTTCCCATTCGAGTTCGCTGCGTGATCAGTGCAATCCACTTACTCCATGTAGCATCGGTTGCATGATGTGTGGTGGGGACCCTTTCTTTGAACATCCAACCCAGCACCGGCAGTCGAGGTGCTAAGAGGAGCTGTGCTTCTGTACCAACTACTTCCGAAGCAGCTCGAACCCCTTCATATGCTGCCAATATCTCTTTTTCTGTTGGAGTGTAGCGGGCTTCGGATCCTCTATATCCACGACTCCAAAACCCTAGGGGTCGACCTCGAGTCTCCCCTGGTGCTTTCTGCCAGAGGCTCCAGGTAGGGCCGTTCTCCCCGGCTGCGGTATAGAGCACATTTTTAACATCTTGTCCTGCCCGGACTGGCCCCAGGGCCACTGCATGGACTATTTCCTGTTTGATTTGTTCAAAAGCTTGTCGTTGCTCAGGACCCCATTTAAAATCATTCTTCTTCCGGGTTACTTGATACAGAGGGCTTACAATTTGACTGTAATCTGGGATATGCATTCTCCAAAAACCCACAATACCTAAGAAAGCCTGTGTTTCCTTTTTACTAGTTGGTGGAGACATAGCTGCTATTTTGTTGATCACATCCATTGGAATCTGACGGCGTCCATCTTGCCATTTTATTCCTAAAAACTGGATCTCCTGCGCAGGTCCCTTGACCTTACTTCGCTTTATAGCAAAACCAGCGTTCAGAAGGATTTGGACTATTTTACTCCCTTTTTCAAAAACTTCTTCTGCTGTGTTTCCCCATACAATGATGTCATCAATGTACTGCAGATGTTCTGGAGCTTCACCCTGTTCCAGTGCAGTCTGGATCAGTCCATGGCAAATGGTGGGACTGTGTTTCCACCCCTGGGGCAGTCGATTCCAGGTGTATTGGACGCCCCTCCAAGTGAAAGCAAACTGTGGCCTGCACTCTGCTGCCAAAGGGATTGAGAAGAATGCATTCGCTATATCAATCGTGGCATACCATTTGGCTGCCTTGGACTCCAGTTCGTACTGCAGTTCTAGCATGTCCGGCACGGCAGCACTCAGCGGTGGCGTGACTTCATTCAGACCACGATAGTCTACAGTTAGCCTCCACTCTCCACTAGATTTTCGCACCGGCCATATGGGACTGTTAAAGGGGGAGTGAGTCTTGCTGATCACTCCTTGAACCTCTAGTTGACGAATCGGCTCATGGATGGGAATCAGAGAGTCTCGGTTAGTGCGATACTGTCGCCGATGCACCGTTGTGGTAGCAATCGGCACCTGTTGTTCTTTGACCCTCAATAACCCCACAACAGAAGAATCCTCCGAGAGACCAGGCAAGGCAGACAACTGTTTAACTTCCTCTGTCTCCAAAGCAGCTATGCCAAAGGCCCAGCGGTACCCTTTTGGGTCCTTAAAATACCCTCTCCTGAGGTAATCTATACCAAGGATGCATGGAGCCTCTGGGCCAGTCACAATGGGATGCTTTTGCCACTCATTCCCAGTTAGGCTCACTTCTGCCTCCAGTACAGTCAACTCTTGGGATCCCCCTGTCACCCCAGAAATACAAATGGGTTCTGCCCCTCTATAGCTTGATGGTATTAAAGTACACTGCGCACCCGTGTCCACTAGAGCCTTATACTCCTGTGGGTCTGATGTGCCAGGCCATCGAATCCACACCGTCCAATAAACCCGGTTGTCCCTTTCCTCCACCTGGCCGGAGGCAGGGCCCCCCTAATACTCGTCATAGTATCCATTACTCACTTCTTGCAGAAATGACTTGGAAGTTCCTTCAAGAGGATCAGAAGCAAGATCAGGCCTTCTGCTTTGTCTGGGGAACGGCCCACTGGAAACTGGGGCGGCACTTTTCCTGGAGGGATCCCCTTTTGTGGTTGTCCTTCCTTGCAACTCCTGTACCCGTGTCCGCAGGATCGAAGTAGGTCGTCCATCCCACTTCCTCATGTCCTCTCCGTGGTCCTGCAGGTAGAACCACAGGGTGCCTCGTGGTGTGTACCCTCTGTACTCTCTCTCTTGAGTGGGGAAATGCCTGCTTCTAATAGCTGAGATGCTGGCCCGTGCAGGTGGGGAATAGAACATATTCTCTTCAAGTTGCTGGACCTTCCGCGACAATTTCTCCACAGCTGAGACAAGGGGGGAAGAGAGACTTTCTTCATATCGCCGGAGCCGGCCAGCTACCTCATCCACTGTTGGTCCCTCTTCACCTTTCCATTCCATTACTGCCAGGGAGTTGGCATATGACGATGGTGCGCTCCGTACAAACTTCCGCCACATGGGCCTTGTGCATCGCACCTCATCAGGGTCTGTGGGTAAGTCGGCATTGTCCAAGTCATAATAAACCCGCACGGCTAATTCTCTCAGGTACTGGATACCTCTTTCCATGGTAGTCCACTTGCTTGGCTGACATACAACATCCTCACTGAAGGGGTACCTCTCCCTCACGCCTGACAGGAGTCGTTTCCAGAGGCTGAGGGCTTGGGTCTTTTTCCCAATTGCCTTGTCAATGCCGCCTTCCCTAGACAGGGATCCCAGCTGCCTGGCCTCCCTACCCTCTAATTCCAGGCTACTGGCCCCATTATCCCAGCACCGGAGCAGCCAGGTGACAATGTGCTCGCCTGAAAGTCGGCTGAAATCTTTTCGCATATCCCGCAGCTCACTCAAGGATAGGGATCGAGTAATTATCTCTGGTTCTGCCTCTTCCTCCTGCTCTCGTGATGGCCCTGGTTCATCATCATCTCTTACTAAACGAACTGATTTCTTTGTGTACTTCTTCTTCTGTATGGGGGCAACTGATACCGGCACGGGTTGGTTTCCTGGTTCAGTGGCAGTGGCTACCACGGGGGTTGCAGTAGCCGCATTGTCTGCTGCAGGGGTTGCAGTAGCCGCAGTGTCTGCCGCAGGGGTTGCAGTAGCCGCAGTGTCCGCCGCAGGGGCTGCAGTAGCCGCAGGGGCCGCCGCAGGGGCTGCAGTAGCCGCAGGGGCCGCCGCAGGGGCTGCAGTAGCCGCAGGGGCCGCCGCAGGGGCCGCCGCAGGGGCCGCCAGTCTGGTTTCCATCTCTTCCCCTTGAGGGTGCTGCATAATTCTGAGCAGTGCCTGGTAGATACTGGCCAGGGCCCAGCACAGCGCAGTGAGTTGTGCCTCTCTAGAATAGCCACAGCATTTTCCCTTCAAATATTCTACCACTTTATCAGGGTCCTGTAATTGTTCAGGGGTGAAGTCCCAGACCATTGGAGGTGAGTAGTTCTCTAGGTACCTGCCCATGCTCTCCCACATGCCATGCCACCCCTGACTATCCAGCCTCGGAGCAGATCTCCGGGTGGTAGTCTTAAATAGTTGCTTAACCCTAAACAAGACCTGGAACGTATTCAGGAGACATAACACTAGGAACACGCTGGTTTGAGTATCCCAAGGATATTCAAGATTCTCAAAAGCTGTCATACCTGACCCGAAGGAGAAAAGGGAGGCAAAAGGGCTGGGGAAACTATTAACAAATTCTGAGAGACAGTGTCCAATGTACGGACAGGACAACAAAACCACATAAACACCCCAAAACAGCCGTCTGAACAGTGATGTTATCATATCATAAACAGATATCGCACAGGACAGCAGAATGATAATCCTCATCCCTCTTCCAGACATGGTAAACAGCATCGCAGGGAGTACATAAGCCATATAGGAATTTATGTAACACAGCCATGAGAACAAACCAAGCAACATGATGACCAGTGACTATTTACCTAATAAAATAAATGCATACAAGAAGAAAAAAGAAAAAAAAAAAAAAAAAAAAAACCAAAACCGTTTTTTCCACGTTCTAGTTGGATTCTGTCGTTATCTCAACCCTTCGTGCCCCACGTTGGGCGCCAAAAAGGACTGTCGTGGTTTAGCCTCAGATGGCAACAAAAAACCACGTGCCGCTCGCACGTGCCTTCCTAATAGAGGAAGGATCGTAAGAAAAGGCAAGACTCTTGGTTTGGGACAAAGGCAGTTTAACAGAACAGCAGAGGGAACAGGCAAACAACAACAACAACAACACGGGTAGGGGAATATACAAACGCGATTACGGAACCGCCGCTCCCCGCCGCTCCCGACCGGCCGGCCCCGGGACGCCCCAGCCCGCTTTTAAGCAGCAACTCCCTGTCCCCTCCCCCGGCAGCTCAGGGTGGGCGTGGCTCACATGGCATGGAATACCAGGGAAAATTAACCCTATCCCCACCGGAACCAGGACACTCCCACATGGAAAGTGCCAGGAAGGAGAAGTGGCGATTATGTTTAGACTTTCTCGGAACTGCTTCAAATCAACTAGATATCTTTGTGCTGTAAATCTCCCAACAGCCAAACGCAAAAGCAGCAAACATCTCGCTGTATGTCCCACATCCAAAGTGCCAAGAGAGAGCTTGCTCTCCCTGTCTTTGAGTACTGTTTTCGCTGTGCCGGTTACCTCTTTGCTAACATTCTCTTCAGCGCTGCAGGGAAACCAGGAACCACGTGGAGAAGGCACCCACACTGAAAGTGCCTGGAGGGAACATTGGGGCTTCTTCTCAGTGTCTCTGACATAGGGTTTCACTGTCCCGGGAAAGTCTCTGCTAACACCCTGCAGAGCGCTGTGCCCAATCTACAGAAACGTCTTGCGGTATCTCCTACAGGGAAAGTGCCAGGAGGGAACTGTCCATCTTGTTCTCAGTGTCTCTGAGAATTGCTCTGATTATCCCTGTGACCTCTTTGCTAAGACTCTCCAGAGAGCCGTCCTCAAAACAAACACACATCTTGACATATCTCCCACATTGATCGCAGTGTCTCCAGGAACGGCATTCAAGGAGCCAGGAACTTTTCTCCCTACACTGTCCATTGAGTTGTCCTCAAAACCAATATACATCCTGCTATATCTCCCACATGGAAAGTGCCAGGAGGGAGAAGTGGCGATTATGTTTAGACTTTCTCGGAACTGCTTCAAATCAACTAGATATCTTTGTGCTGTAAATCTCCCAACAGCCAAACGCAAAAGCAGCAAACATCTCGCTGTATGTCCCACATCCAAAGTGCCAAGAGAGAGCTTGCTCTCCCTCTCTTTGAGTACTGTTTTCGCTGTGCCGGTTACCTCTTTGCTAACATTCTCTTCAGCGCTGCAGGGAAACCAGGAACCACGTGGAGAAGGCACCCACACTGAAAGTGCCTGGAGGGAACATTGGGGCTTCTTCTCAGTGTCTCTGACATAGGGTTTCACTGTCCCGGGAAAGTCTCTGCTAACACCCTGCAGAGCGCTGTGCCCAATCTACAGAAACGTCTTGCGGTATCTCCTACAGGGAAAGTGCCAGGAGGGAATTGTCGAGCTTGTTCTCAGTGTCTCTGAGAATTGCTCTGATTATCCCTGTGACCTCTTTGCTAAGACTCTCCAGAGAGCCGTCCTCAAAACCAACACACATCTTGACATATCTCCCACATTGATCGCAGTGTCTCCAGGAACGGCATTCAAGGAGCCAGGAACTTTTCTCCCTACACTGTCCATTGAGTTGTCCTCAAAACCAATATACATCCTGCTATATCTCCCACATGGAAAGTGCCAGGAGGGAGAAGTGGCGATTATGTTTAGACTTTCTCGGAACTGCTTCAAATCAACTAGATATCTTTGTGCTGTAAATCTCCCAACAGCCAAACGCAAAAGCAGCAAACATCTCGCTGTATGTCCCACATCCAAAGTGCCAAGAGAGAGCTTGCTCTCCCTCTCTTTGAGTACTGTTTTCGCTGTGCCGGTTACCTCTTTGCTAACATTCTCTTCAGCGCTGCAGGGAAACCAGGAACCACGTGGAGAAGGCACCCACACTGAAAGTGCCTGGAGGGAACATTGGGGCTTCTTCTCAGTGTCTCTGACATAGGGTTTCACTGTCCCGGGAAAGTCTCTGCTAACACCCTGCAGAGCGCTGTGCCCAATCTACAGAAACGTCTTGCGGTATCTCCTACAGGGAAAGTGCCAGGAGGGAATTGTCGAGCTTGTTCTCAGTGTCTCTGAGAATTGCTCTGATTATCCCTGTGACCTCTTTGCTAAGACTCTCCAGAGAGCCGTCCTCAAAACCAACACACATCTTGACATATCTCCCACATTGATCGCAGTGTCTCCAGGAACGGCATTCAAGGAGCCAGGAACTTTTCTCCCTACACTGTCCATTGAGTTGTCCTCAAAACCAATATACATCCTGCTATATCTCCCACATGGAAAGTGCCAGGAGGGAGAAGTGGCGATTATGTTTAGACTTTCTCGGAACTGCTTCAAATCAACTAGATATCTTTGTGCTGTAAATCTCCCAACAGCCAAACGCAAAAGCAGCAAACATCTCGCTGTATGTCCCACATCCAAAGTGCCAAGAGAGAGCTTGCTCTCCCTGTCTTTGAGTACTGTTTTCGCTGTGCCGGTTACCTCTTTGCTAACATTCTCTTCAGCGCTGCAGGGAAACCAGGAACCACGTGGAGAAGGCACCCACACTGAAAGTGCCTGGAGGGAACATTGGGGCTTCTTCTCAGTGTCTCTGACATAGGGTTTCACTGTCCCGGGAAAGTCTCTGCTAACACCCTGCAGAGCGCTGTGCCCAATCTACAGAAACGTCTTGCGGTATCTCCTACAGGGAAAGTGCCAGGAGGGAATTGTCGAGCTTGTTCTCAGTGTCTCTGAGAATTGCTCTGATTATCCCTGTGACCTCTTTGCTAAGACTCTCCAGAGAGCCGTCCTCAAAACCAACACACATCTTGACATATCTCCCACATTGATCGCAGTGTCTCCAGGAACGGCATTCAAGGAGCCAGGAACTTTTCTCCCTACACTGTCCATTGAGTTGTCCTCAAAACCAATATACATCCTGCTATATCTCCCACATGGAAAGTGCCAGGAGGGAGAAGTGGCGATTATGTTTAGACTTTCTCGGAACTGCTTCAAATCAACTAGATATCTTTGTGCTGTAAATCTCCCAACAGCCAAACGCAAAAGCAGCAAACATCTCGCTGTATGTCCCACATCCAAAGTGCCAAGAGAGAGCTTGCTCTCCCTCTCTTTGAGTACTGTTTTCGCTGTGCCGGTTACCTCTTTGCTAACATTCTCTTCAGCGCTGCAGGGAAACCAGGAACCACGTGGAGAAGGCACCCACACTGAAAGTGCCTGGAGGGAACATTGGGGCTTCTTCTCAGTGTCTCTGACATAGGGTTTCACTGTCCCGGGAAAGTCTCTGCTAACACCCTGCAGAGCGCTGTGCCCAATCTACAGAAACGTCTTGCGGTATCTCCTACAGGGAAAGTGCCAGGAGGGAATTGTCGAGCTTGTTCTCAGTGTCTCTGAGAATTGCTCTGATTATCCCTGTGACCTCTTTGCTAAGACTCTCCAGAGAGCCGTCCTCAAAACCAACACACATCTTGACATATCTCCCACATTGATCGCAGTGTCTCCAGGAACGGCATTCAAGGAGCCAGGAACTTTTCTCCCTACACTGTCCATTGAGTTGTCCTCAAAACCAATATACATCCTGCTATATCTCCCACATGGAAAGTGCCAGGAGGGAGAAGTGGCGATTATGTTTAGACTTTCTCGGAACTGCTTCAAATCAACTAGATATCTTTGTGCTGTAAATCTCCCAACAGCCAAACGCAAAAGCAGCAAACATCTCGCTGTATGTCCCACATCCAAAGTGCCAAGAGAGAGCTTGCTCTCCCTGTCTTTGAGTACTGTTTTCGCTGTGCCGGTTACCTCTTTGCTAACATTCTCTTCAGCGCTGCAGGGAAACCAGGAACCACGTGGAGAAGGCACCCACACTGAAAGTGCCTGGAGGGAACATTGGGGCTTCTTCTCAGTGTCTCTGACATAGGGTTTCACTGTCCCGGGAAAGTCTCTGCTAACACCCTGCAGAGCGCTGTGCCCAATCTACAGAAACGTCTTGCGGTATCTCCTACAGGGAAAGTGCCAGGAGGGAACTGTCCATCTTGTTCTCAGTGTCTCTGAGAATTGCTCTGATTATCCCTGTGACCTCTTTGCTAAGACTCTCCAGAGAGCCGTCCTCAAAACCAACACACATCTTGACATATCTCCCTCATTGATCGCAGTGTCTCCAGGAACGGCATTCAAGGAGCCAGGAACTTTTCTCCCTACACTGTCCATTGAGTTGTCCTCAAAACCAATATACATCCTGCTATATCTCCCACATGGAAAGTGCCAGGAGGGAGAAGTGGCGATTATGTTTAGACTTTCTCGGAACTGCTTCAAATCAACTAGATATCTTTGTGCTGTAAATCTCCCAACAGCCAAACGCAAAAGCAGCAAACATCTCGCTGTATGTCCCACATCCAAAGTGCCAAGAGAGAGCTTGCTCTCCCTGTCTTTGAGTACTGTTTTCACTGTCCCGGTTACCTCTTTGCTAACATTCTCTTCAGCGCTGCAGGGAAACCAGGAACCACGTGGAGAAGGCACCCACACTGAAAGTGCCTGGAGGGAACATTGGGGCTTCTTCTCAGTGTCTCTGACATAGGGTTTCACTGTCCCGGGAAAGTCTCTGCTAACACCTTGCAGAGCGCTGTGCCCAATCTACAGAAACGTCTTGCGGTATCTCCTACAGGGAAAGTGCCAGGAGGGAACTGTCCATCTTGTTCTCAGTGTCTCTGAGAATTGCTCTGATTATCCCTGTGACCTCTTTGCTAAGACTCTCCAGAGAGCCGTCCTCAAAACCAACACACATCTTGACATATGTCCCACATTGATCGCAGTGTCTCCAGGAACGGCATTCAAGGAGCCAGGAACTTTTCTCCCTACACTGTCCATTGAGTTGTCCTCAAAACCAATATACATCCTGCTATATCTCCCACATGGAAAGTGCCAGGAGGGAGAAGTGGCGATTATGTTTAGACTTTCTCGGAACTGCTTCAAATCAACTAGATATCTTTGTGCTGTAAATCTCCCAACAGCCAAACGCAAAAGCAGCAAACATCTCGCTGTATGTCCCACATCCAAAGTGCCAAGAGAGAGCTTGCTCTCCCTGTCTTTGAGTACTGTTTTCGCTGTGCCGGTTACCTCTTTGCTAACATTCTCTTCAGCGCTGCAGTGAAAGCAGGAACCACGTGGAGAAGGCACCCACACTGAAAGTGCCTGGAGGGAACATTGGGGCTTCTTCTCAGTGTCTCTGACATAGGGTTTCACTGTCCCGGGAAAGTCTCTGCTAACACCCTGCAGAGCGCTGTGCCCAATCTACAGAAACGTCTTGCGGTATCTCCTACAGGGAAAGTGCCAGGAGGGAATTGTCGAGCTTGTTCTCAGTGTCTCTGAGAATTGCTCTGATTATCCCTGTGACCTCTTTGCTAAGACTCTCCAGAGAGCCGTCCTCAAAACCAACACACATCTTGACATATCTCCCTCATTGATCGCAGTGTCTCCAGGAACGGCATTCAAGGAGCCAGGAACTTTTCTCCCTACACTGTCCATTGAGTTGTCCTCAAAACCAATATACATCCTGCTATATCTCCCACATGGAAAGTGCCAGGAGGGAGAAGTGGCGATTATGTTTAGACTTTCTCGGAACTGCTTCAAATCAACTAGATATCTTTGTGCTGTAAATCTCCCAACAGCCAAACGCAAAAGCAGCAAACATCTCGCTGTATGTCCCACATCCAAAGTGCCAAGAGAGAGCTTGCTCTCCCTGTCTTTGAGTACTGTTTTCGCTGTGCCGGTTACCTCTTTGCTAACATTCTCTTCAGCGCTGCAGGGAAACCAGGAACCACGTGGAGAAGGCACCCACACTGAAAGTGCCTGGAGGGAACATTGGGGCTTCTTCTCAGTGTCTCTGACATAGGGTTTCACTGTCCCGGGAAAGTCTCTGCTAACACCCTGCAGAGCGCTGTGCCCAATCTACAGAAACGTCTTGCGGTATCTCCTACAGGGAAAGTGCCAGGAGGGAATTGTCGAGCTTGTTCTCAGTGTCTCTGAGAATTGCTCTGATTATCCCTGTGACCTCTTTGCTAAGACTCTCCAGAGAGCCGTCCTCAAAACCAACACACATCTTGACATATCTCCCACATTGATCGCAGTGTCTCCAGGAACGGCATTCAAGGAGCCAGGAACTTTTCTCCCTACACTGTCCATTGAGTTGTCCTCAAAACCAATATACATCCTGCTATATCTCCCACATGGAAAGTGCCAGGAGGGAGAAGTGGCGATTATGTTTAGACTTTCTCGGAACTGCTTCAAATCAACTAGATATCTTTGTGCTGTAAATCTCCCAACAGCCAAACGCAAAAGCAGCAAACATCTCGCTGTATGTCCCACATCCAAAGTGCCAAGAGAGAGCTTGCTCTCCCTGTCTTTGAGTACTGTTTTCACTGTCCCGGTTACCTCTTTGCTAACATTCTCTTCAGCGCTGCAGGGAAACCAGGAACCACGTGGAGAAGGCACCCACACTGAAAGTGCCTGGAGGGAACATTGGGGCTTCTTCTCAGTGTCTCTGACATAGGGTTTCACTGTCCCGGGAAAGTCTCTGCTAACACCCTGCAGAGCGCTGTGCCCAATCTACAGAAACGTCTTGCGGTATCTCCTACAGGGAAAGTGCCAGGAGGGAACTGTCCATCTTGTTCTCAGTGTCTCTGAGAATTGCTCTGATTATCCCTGTGACCTCTTTGCTAAGACTCTCCAGAGAGCCGTCCTCAAAACAAACACACATCTTGACATATGTCCCACATTGATCGCAGTGTCTCCAGGAACGGCATTCAAGGAGCCAGGAACTTTTCTCCCTACACTGTCCATTGAGTTGTCCTCAAAACCAATATACATCCTGCTATATCTCCCACATGGAAAGTGCCAGGAGGGAGAAGTGGCGATTATGTTTAGACTTTCTCGGAACTGCTTCAAATCAACTAGATATCTTTGTGCTGTAAATCTCCCAACAGCCAAACGCAAAAGCAGCAAACATCTCGCTGTATGTCCCACATCCAAAGTGCCAAGAGAGAGCTTGCTCTCCCTGTCTTTGAGTACTGTTTTCGCTGTGCCGGTTACCTCTTTGCTAACATTCTCTTCAGCGCTGCAGGGAAACCAGGAACCACGTGGAGAAGGCACCCACACTGAAAGTGCCTGGAGGGAACATTGGGGCTTCTTCTCAGTGTCTCTGACATAGGGTTTCACTGTCCCGGGAAAGTCTCTGCTAACACCCTGCAGAGCGCTGTGCCCAATCTACAGAAACGTCTTGCGGTATCTCCTACAGGGAAAGTGCCAGGAGGGAACTGTCCATCTTGTTCTCAGTGTCTCTGAGAATTGCTCTGATTATCCCTGTGACCTCTTTGCTAAGACTCTCCAGAGAGCCGTCCTCAAAACCAACACACATCTTGACATATCTCCCACATTGATCGCAGTGTCTCCAGGAACGGCATTCAAGGAGCCAGGAACTTTTCTCCCTACACTGTCCATTGAGTTGTCCTCAAAACCAATATACATCCTGCTATATCTCCCACATGGAAAGTGCCAGGAGGGAGAAGTGGCGATTATGTTTAGACTTTCTCGGAACTGCTTCAAATCAACTAGATATCTTTGTGCTGTAAATCTCCCAACAGCCAAACGCAAAAGCAGCAAACATCTCGCTGTATGTCCCACATCCAAAGTGCCAAGAGAGAGCTTGCTCTCCCTCTCTTTGAGTACTGTTTTCACTGTGCCGGTTACCTCTTTGCTAACATTCTCTTCAGCGCTGCAGGGAAACCAGGAACCACGTGGAGAAGGCACCCACACTGAAAGTGCCTGGAGGGAACATTGGGGCTTCTTCTCAGTGTCTCTGACATAGGGTTTCACTGTCCCGGGAAAGTCTCTGCTAACACCCTGCAGAGCGCTGTGCCCAATCTACAGAAACGTCTTGCGGTATCTCCTACAGGGAAAGTGCCAGGAGGGAACTGTCCATCTTGTTCTCAGTGTCTCTGAGAATTGCTCTGATTATCCCTGTGACCTCTTTGCTAAGACTCTCCAGAGAGCCGTCCTCAAAACCAACACACATCTTGACATATCTCCCACATTGATCGCAGTGTCTCCAGGAACGGCATTCAAGGAGCCAGGAACTTTTCTCCCTACACTGTCCATTGAGTTGTCCTCAAAACCAATATACATCCTGCTATATCTCCCACATGGAAAGTGCCAGGAGGGAGAAGTGGCGATTATGTTTAGACTTTCTCGGAACTGCTTCAAATCAACTAGATATCTTTGTGCTGTAAATCTCCCAACAGCCAAACGCAAAAGCAGCAAACATCTCGCTGTATGTCCCACATCCAAAGTGCCAAGAGAGAGCTTGCTCTCCCTGTCTTTGAGTACTGTTTTCGCTGTGCCGGTTACCTCTTTGCTAACATTCTCTTCAGCGCTGCAGGGAAACCAGGAACCACGTGGAGAAGGCACCCACACTGAAAGTGCCTGGAGGGAACATTGGGGCTTCTTCTCAGTGTCTCTGACATAGGGTTTCACTGTCCCGGGAAAGTCTCTGCTAACACCCTGCAGAGCGCTGTGCCCAATCTACAGAAACGTCTTGCGGTATCTCCTACAGGGAAAGTGCCAGGAGGGAATTGTCGAGCTTGTTCTCAGTGTCTCTGAGAATTGCTCTGATTATCCCTGTGACCTCTTTGCTAAGACTCTCCAGAGAGCCGTCCTCAAAACAAACACACATCTTGACATATGTCCCACATTGATCGCAGTGTCTCCAGGAACGGCATTCAAGGAGCCAGGAACTTTTCTCCCTACACTGTCCATTGAGTTGTCCTCAAAACCAATATACATCCTGCTATATCTCCCACATGGAAAGTGCCAGGAGGGAGAAGTGGCGATTATGTTTAGACTTTCTCGGAACTGCTTCAAATCAACTAGATATCTTTGTGCTGTAAATCTCCCAACAGCCAAACGCAAAAGCAGCAAACATCTCGCTGTATGTCCCACATCCAAAGTGCCAAGAGAGAGCTTGCTCTCCCTGTCTTTGAGTACTGTTTTCGCTGTGCCGGTTACCTCTTTGCTAACATTCTCTTCAGCGCTGCAGGGAAACCAGGAACCACGTGGAGAAGGCACCCACACTGAAAGTGCCTGGAGGGAACATTGGGGCTTCTTCTCAGTGTCTCTGACATAGGGTTTCACTGTCCCGGGAAAGTCTCTGCTAACACCCTGCAGAGCGCTGTGCCCAATCTACAGAAACGTCTTGCGGTATCTCCTACAGGGAAAGTGCCAGGAGGGAACTGTCCATCTTGTTCTCAGTGTCTCTGAGAATTGCTCTGATTATCCCTGTGACCTCTTTGCTAAGACTCTCCAGAGAGCCGTCCTCAAAACCAACACACATCTTGACATATCTCCCACATTGATCGCAGTGTCTCCAGGAACGGCATTCAAGGAGCCAGGAACTTTTCTCCCTACACTGTCCATTGAGTTGTCCTCAAAACCAATATACATCCTGCTAGATCTCCCACATGGAAAGTGCCAGGAGGGAGAAGTGGCGATTATGTTTAGACTTTCTCGGAACTGCTTCAAATCAACTAGATATCTTTGTGCTGTAAATCTCCCAACAGCCAAACGCAAAAGCAGCAAACATCTCGCTGTATGTCCCACATCCAAAGTGCCAAGAGAGAGCTTGCTCTCCCTCTCTTTGAGTACTGTTTTCGCTGTGCCGGTTACCTCTTTGCTAACATTCTCTTCAGCGCTGCAGGGAAACCAGGAACCACGTGGAGAAGGCACCCACACTGAAAGTGCCTGGAGGGAACATTGGGGCTTCTTCTCAGTGTCTCTGACATAGGGTTTCACTGTCCCGGGAAAGTCTCTGCTAACACCCTGCAGAGCGCTGTGCCCAATCTACAGAAACGTCTTGCGGTATCTCCTACAGGGAAAGTGCCAGGAGGGAATTGTCGAGCTTGTTCTCAGTGTCTCTGAGAATTGCTCTGATTATCCCTGTGACCTCTTTGCTAAGACTCTCCAGAGAGCCGTCCTCAAAACCAACACACATCTTGACATATCTCCCACATTGATCGCAGTGTCTCCAGGAACGGCATTCAAGGAGCCAGGAACTTTTCTCCCTACACTGTCCATTGAGTTGTCCTCAAAACCAATATACATCCTGCTATATCTCCCACATGGAAAGTGCCAGGAGGGAGAAGTGGCGATTATGTTTAGACTTTCTCGGAACTGCTTCAAATCAACTAGATATCTTTGTGCTGTAAATCTCCCAACAGCCAAACGCAAAAGCAGCAAACATCTCGCTGTATGTCCCACATCCAAAGTGCCAAGAGAGAGCTTGCTCTCCCTGTCTTTGAGTACTGTTTTCACTGTCCCGGTTACCTCTTTGCTAACATTCTCTTCAGCGCTGCAGGGAAACCAGGAACCACGTGGAGAAGGCACCCACACTGAAAGTGCCTGGAGGGAACATTGGGGCTTCTTCTCAGTGTCTCTGACATAGGGTTTCACTGTCCCGGGAAAGTCTCTGCTAACACCCTGCAGAGCGCTGTGCCCAATCTACAGAAACGTCTTGCGGTATCTCCTACAGGGAAAGTGCCAGGAGGGAATTGTCGAGCTTGTTCTCAGTGTCTCTGAGAATTGCTCTGATTATCCCTGTGACCTCTTTGCTAAGACTCTCCAGAGAGCCGTCCTCAAAACCAACACACATCTTGACATATGTCCCACATTGATCGCAGTGTCTCCAGGAACGGCATTCAAGGAGCCAGGAACTTTTCTCCCTACACTGTCCATTGAGTTGTCCTCAAAACCAATATACATCCTGCTATATCTCCCACATGGAAAGTGCCAGGAGGGAGAAGTGGCGATTATGTTTAGACTTTCTCGGAACTGCTTCAAATCAACTAGATATCTTTGTGCTGTAAATCTCCCAACAGCCAAACGCAAAAGCAGCAAACATCTCGCTGTATGTCCCACATCCAAAGTGCCAAGAGAGAGCTTGCTCTCCCTGTCTTTGAGTACTGTTTTCGCTGTGCCGGTTACCTCTTTGCTAACATTCTCTTCAGCGCTGCAGGGAAACCAGGAACCACGTGGAGAAGGCACCCACACTGAAAGTGCCTGGAGGGAACATTGGGGCTTCTTCTCAGTGTCTCTGACATAGGGTTTCACTGTCCCGGGAAAGTCTCTGCTAACACCCTGCAGAGCGCTGTGCCCAATCTACAGAAACGTCTTGCGGTATCTCCTACAGGGAAAGTGCCAGGAGGGAATTGTCGAGCTTGTTCTCAGTGTCTCTGAGAATTGCTCTGATTATCCCTGTGACCTCTTTGCTAAGACTCTCCAGAGAGCCGTCCTCAAAACCAACACACATCTTGACATATCTCCCACATTGATCGCAGTGTCTCCAGGAACGGCATTCAAGGAGCCAGGAACTTTTCTCCCTACACTGTCCATTGAGTTGTCCTCAAAACCAATATACATCCTGCTATATCTCCCACATGGAAAGTGCCAGGAGGGAGAAGTGGCGATTATGTTTAGACTTTCTCGGAACTGCTTCAAATCAACTAGATATCTTTGTGCTGTAAATCTCCCAACAGCCAAACGCAAAAGCAGCAAACATCTCGCTGTATGTCCCACATCCAAAGTGCCAAGAGAGAGCTTGCTCTCCCTGTCTTTGAGTACTGTTTTCGCTGTGCCGGTTACCTCTTTGCTAACATTCTCTTCAGCGCTGCAGGGAAACCAGGAACCACGTGGAGAAGGCACCCACACTGAAAGTGCCTGGAGGGAACATTGGGGCTTCTTCTCAGTGTCTCTGACATAGGGTTTCACTGTCCCGGGAAAGTCTCTGCTAACACCCTGCAGAGCGCTGTGCCCAATCTACAGAAACGTCTTGCGGTATCTCCTACAGGGAAAGTGCCAGGAGGGAATTGTCGAGCTTGTTCTCAGTGTCTCTGAGAATTGCTCTGATTATCCCTGTGACCTCTTTGCTAAGACTCTCCAGAGAGCCGTCCTCAAAACCAACACACATCTTGACATATGTCCCACATTGATCGCAGTGTCTCCAGGAACGGCATTCAAGGAGCCAGGAACTTTTCTCCCTACACTGTCCATTGAGTTGTCCTCAAAACCAATATACATCCTGCTATATCTCCCACATGGAAAGTGCCAGGAGGGAGAAGTGGCGATTATGTTTAGACTTTCTCGGAACTGCTTCAAATCAACTAGATATCTTTGTGCTGTAAATCTCCCAACAGCCAAACGCAAAAGCAGCAAACATCTCGCTGTATGTCCCACATCCAAAGTGCCAAGAGAGAGCTTGCTCTCCCTGTCTTTGAGTACTGTTTTCGCTGTGCCGGTTACCTCTTTGCTAACATTCTCTTCAGCGCTGCAGGGAAACCAGGAACCACGTGGAGAAGGCACCCACACTGAAAGTGCCTGGAGGGAACATTGGGGCTTCTTCTCAGTGTCTCTGACATAGGGTTTCACTGTCCCGGGAAAGTCTCTGCTAACACCCTGCAGAGCGCTGTGCCCAATCTACAGAAACGTCTTGCGGTATCTCCTACAGGGAAAGTGCCAGGAGGGAATTGTCGAGCTTGTTCTCAGTGTCTCTGAGAATTGCTCTGATTATCCCTGTGACCTCTTTGCTAAGACTCTCCAGAGAGCCGTCCTCAAAACCAACACACATCTTGACATATCTCCCACATTGATCGCAGTGTCTCCAGGAACGGCATTCAAGGAGCCAGGAACTTTTCTCCCTACACTGTCCATTGAGTTGTCCTCAAAACCAATATACATCCTGCTATATCTCCCACATGGAAAGTGCCAGGAGGGAGAAGTGGCGATTATGTTTAGACTTTCTCGGAACTGCTTCAAATCAACTAGATATCTTTGTGCTGTAAATCTCCCAACAGCCAAACGCAAAAGCAGCAAACATCTCGCTGTATGTCCCACATCCAAAGTGCCAAGAGAGAGCTTGCTCTCCCTCTCTTTGAGTACTGTTTTCGCTGTGCCGGTTACCTCTTTGCTAACATTCTCTTCAGCGCTGCAGGGAAACCAGGAACCACGTGGAGAAGGCACCCACACTGAAAGTGCCTGGAGGGAACATTGGGGCTTCTTCTCAGTGTCTCTGACATAGGGTTTCACTGTCCCGGGAAAGTCTCTGCTAACACCCTGCAGAGCGCTGTGCCCAATCTACAGAAACGTCTTGCGGTATCTCCTACAGGGAAAGTGCCAGGAGGGAACTGTCCATCTTGTTCTCAGTGTCTCTGAGAATTGCTCTGATTATCCCTGTGACCTCTTTGCTAAGACTCTCCAGAGAGCCGTCCTCAAAACCAACACACATCTTGACATATCTCCCACATTGATCGCAGTGTCTCCAGGAACGGCATTCAAGGAGCCAGGAACTTTTCTCCCTACACTGTCCATTGAGTTGTCCTCAAAACCAATATACATCCTGCTATATCTCCCACATGGAAAGTGCCAGGAGGGAGAAGTGGCGATTATGTTTAGACTTTCTCGGAACTGCTTCAAATCAACTAGATATCTTTGTGCTGTAAATCTCCCAACAGCCAAACGCAAAAGCAGCAAACATCTCGCTGTATGTCCCACATCCAAAGTGCCAAGAGAGAGCTTGCTCTCCCTGTCTTTGAGTACTGTTTTCGCTGTGCCGGTTACCTCTTTGCTAACATTCTCTTCAGCGCTGCAGGGAAACCAGGAACCACGTGGAGAAGGCACCCACACTGAAAGTGCCTGGAGGGAACATTGGGGCTTCTTCTCAGTGTCTCTGACATAGGGTTTCACTGTCCCGGGAAAGTCTCTGCTAACACCCTGCAGAGCGCTGTGCCCAATCTACAGAAACGTCTTGCGGTATCTCCTACAGGGAAAGTGCCAGGAGGGAATTGTCGAGCTTGTTCTCAGTGTCTCTGAGAATTGCTCTGATTATCCCTGTGACCTCTTTGCTAAGACTCTCCAGAGAGCCGTCCTCAAAACCAACACACATCTTGACATATCTCCCACATTTATCGCAGTGTCTCCAGGAACGGCATTCAAGGAGCCAGGAACTTTTCTCCCTACACTGTCCATTGAGTTGTCCTCAAAACCAATATACATCCTGCTATATCTCCCACATGGAAAGTGCCAGGAGGGAGAAGTGGCGATTATGTTTAGACTTTCTCGGAACTGCTTCAAATCAACTAGATATCTTTGTGCTGTAAATCTCCCAACAGCCAAACGCAAAAGCAGCAAACATCTCGCTGTATGTCCCACATCCAAAGTGCCAAGAGAGAGCTTGCTCTCCCTCTCTTTGAGTACTGTTTTCGCTGTGCCGGTTACCTCTTTGCTAACATTCTCTTCAGCGCTGCAGGGAAACCAGGAACCACGTGGAGAAGGCACCCACACTGAAAGTGCCTGGAGGGAACATTGGGGCTTCTTCTCAGTGTCTCTGACATAGGGTTTCACTGTCCCGGGAAAGTCTCTGCTAACACCCTGCAGAGCGCTGTGCCCAATCTACAGAAACGTCTTGCGGTATCTCCTACAGGGAAAGTGCCAGGAGGGAATTGTCGAGCTTGTTCTCAGTGTCTCTGAGAATTGCTCTGATTATCCCTGTGACCTCTTTGCTAAGACTCTCCAGAGAGCCGTCCTCAAAACCAACACACATCTTGACATATCTCCCACATTGATCGCAGTGTCTCCAGGAACGGCATTCAAGGAGCCAGGAACTTTTCTCCCTACACTGTCCATTGAGTTGTCCTCAAAACCAATATACATCCTGCTATATCTCCCACATGGAAAGTGCCAGGAGGGAGAAGTGGCGATTATGTTTAGACTTTCTCGGAACTGCTTCAAATCAACTAGATATCTTTGTGCTGTAAATCTCCCAACAGCCAAACGCAAAAGCAGCAAACATCTCGCTGTATGTCCCACATCCAAAGTGCCAAGAGAGAGCTTGCTCTCCCTGTCTTTGAGTACTGTTTTCGCTGTGCCGGTTACCTCTTTGCTAACATTCTCTTCAGCGCTGCAGGGAAACCAGGAACCACGTGGAGAAGGCACCCACACTGAAAGTGCCTGGAGGGAACATTGGGGCTTCTTCTCAGTGTCTCTGACATAGGGTTTCACTGTCCCGGGAAAGTCTCTGCTAACACCCTGCAGAGCGCTGTGCCCAATCTACAGAAACGTCTTGCGGTATCTCCTACAGGGAAAGTGCCAGGAGGGAACTGTCGAGCTTGTTCTCAGTGTCTCTGAGAATTGCTCTGATTATCCCTGTGACCTCTTTGCTAAGACTCTCCAGAGAGCCGTCCTCAAAACCAACACACATCTTGACATATCTCCCACATTGATCGCAGTGTCTCCAGGAACGGCATTCAAGGAGCCAGGAACTTTTCTCCCTACACTGTCCATTGAGTTGTCCTCAAAACCAATATACATCCTGCTATATCTCCCACATGGAAAGTGCCAGGAGGGAGAAGTGGCGATTATGTTTAGACTTTCTCGGAACTGCTTCAAATCAACTAGATATCTTTGTGCTGTAAATCTCCCAACAGCCAAACGCAAAAGCAGCAAACATCTCGCTGTATGTCCCACATCCAAAGTGCCAAGAGAGAGCTTGCTCTCCCTGTCTTTGAGTACTGTTTTCGCTGTGCCGGTTACCTCTTTGCTAACATTCTCTTCAGCGCTGCAGTGAAAGCAGGAACCACGTGGAGAAGGCACCCACACTGAAAGTGCCTGGAGGGAACATTGGGGCTTCTTCTCAGTGTCTCTGACATAGGGTTTCACTGTCCCGGGAAAGTCTCTGCTAACACCCTGCAGAGCGCTGTGCCCAATCTACAGAAACGTCTTGCGGTATCTCCTACAGGGAAAGTGCCAGGAGGGAATTGTCGAGCTTGTTCTCAGTGTCTCTGAGAATTGCTCTGATTATCCCTGTGACCTCTTTGCTAAGACTCTCCAGAGAGCCGTCCTCAAAACCAACACACATCTTGACATATCTCCCACATTGATCGCAGTGTCTCCAGGAACGGCATTCAAGGAGCCAGGAACTTTTCTCCCTACACTGTCCATTGAGTTGTCCTCAAAACCAATATACATCCTGCTATATCTCCCACATGGAAAGTGCCAGGAGGGAGAAGTGGCGATTATGTTTAGACTTTCTCGGAACTGCTTCAAATCAACTAGATATCTTTGTGCTGTAAATCTCCCAACAGCCAAACGCAAAAGCAGCAAACATCTCGCTGTATGTCCCACATCCAAAGTGCCAAGAGAGAGCTTGCTCTCCCTCTCTTTGAGTACTGTTTTCGCTGTGCCGGTTACCTCTTTGCTAACATTCTCTTCAGCGCTGCAGGGAAACCAGGAACCACGTGGAGAAGGCACCCACACTGAAAGTGCCTGGAGGGAACATTGGGGCTTCTTCTCAGTGTCTCTGACATAGGGTTTCACTGTCCCGGGAAAGTCTCTGCTAACACCCTGCAGAGCGCTGTGCCCAATCTACAGAAACGTCTTGCGGTATCTCCTACAGGGAAAGTGCCAGGAGGGAACTGTCCATCTTGTTCTCAGTGTCTCTGAGAATTGCTCTGATTATCCCTGTGACCTCTTTGCTAAGACTCTCCAGAGAGCCGTCCTCAAAACCAACACACATCTTGACATATCTCCCACATTGATCGCAGTGTCTCCAGGAACGGCATTCAAGGAGCCAGGAACTTTTCTCCCTACACTGTCCATTGAGTTGTCCTCAAAACCAATATACATCCTGCTATATCTCCCACATGGAAAGTGCCAGGAGGGAGAAGTGGCGATTATGTTTAGACTTTCTCGGAACTGCTTCAAATCAACTAGATATCTTTGTGCTGTAAATCTCCCAACAGCCAAACGCAAAAGCAGCAAACATCTCGCTGTATGTCCCACATCCAAAGTGCCAAGAGAGAGCTTGCTCTCCCTGTCTTTGAGTACTGTTTTCGCTGTGCCGGTTACCTCTTTGCTAACATTCTCTTCAGCGCTGCAGGGAAACCAGGAACCACGTGGAGAAGGCACCCACACTGAAAGTGCCTGGAGGGAACATTGGGGCTTCTTCTCAGTGTCTCTGACATAGGGTTTCACTGTCCCGGGAAAGTCTCTGCTAACACCCTGCAGAGCGCTGTGCCCAATCTACAGAAACGTCTTGCGGTATCTCCTACAGGGAAAGTGCCAGGAGGGAACTGTCCATCTTGTTCTCAGTGTCTCTGAGAATTGCTCTGATTATCCCTGTGACCTCTTTGCTAAGACTCTCCAGAGAGCCGTCCTCAAAACCAACACACATCTTGACATATCTCCCTCATTGATCGCAGTGTCTCCAGGAACGGCATTCAAGGAGCCAGGAACTTTTCTCCCTACACTGTCCATTGAGTTGTCCTCAAAACCAATATACATCCTGCTATATCTCCCACATGGAAAGTGCCAGGAGGGAGAAGTGGCGATTATGTTTAGACTTTCTCGGAACTGCTTCAAATCAACTAGATATCTTTGTGCTGTAAATCTCCCAACAGCCAAACGCAAAAGCAGCAAACATCTCGCTGTATGTCCCACATCCAAAGTGCCAAGAGAGAGCTTGCTCTCCCTGTCTTTGAGTACTGTTTTCGCTGTCCCGGTTACCTCTTTGCTAACATTCTCTTCAGCGCTGCAGTGAAAGCAGGAACCACGTGGAGAAGGCACCCACACTGAAAGTGCCTGGAGGGAACATTGGGGCTTCTTCTCAGTGTCTCTGACATAGGGTTTCACTGTCCCGGGAAAGTCTCTGCTAACACCCTGCAGAGCGCTGTGCCCAATCTACAGAAACGTCTTGCGGTATCTCCTACAGGGAAAGTGCCAGGAGGGAACTGTCCATCTTGTTCTCAGTGTCTCTGAGAATTGCTCTGATTATCCCTGTGACCTCTTTGCTAAGACTCTCCAGAGAGCCGTCCTCAAAACAAACACACATCTTGACATATGTCCCACATTGATCGCAGTGTCTCCAGGAACGGCATTCAAGGAGCCAGGAACTTTTCTCCCTACACTGTCCATTGAGTTGTCCTCAAAACCAATATACATCCTGCTATATCTCCCACATGGAAAGTGCCAGGAGGGAGAAGTGGCGATTATGTTTAGACTTTCTCGGAACTGCTTCAAATCAACTAGATATCTTTGTGCTGTAAATCTCCCAACAGCCAAACGCAAAAGCAGCAAACATCTCGCTGTATGTCCCACATCCAAAGTGCCAAGAGAGAGCTTGCTCTCCCTGTCTTTGAGTACTGTTTTCGCTGTGCCGGTTACCTCTTTGCTAACATTCTCTTCAGCGCTGCAGGGAAACCAGGAACCACGTGGAGAAGGCACCCACACTGAAAGTGCCTGGAGGGAACATTGGGGCTTCTTCTCAGTGTCTCTGACATAGGGTTTCACTGTCCCGGGAAAGTCTCTGCTAACACCCTGCAGAGCGCTGTGCCCAATCTACAGAAACGTCTTGCGGTATCTCCTACAGGGAAAGTGCCAGGAGGGAACTGTCCATCTTGTTCTCAGTGTCTCTGAGAATTGCTCTGATTATCCCTGTGACCTCCTCTTTGCTAAGACTCTCCAGAGAGCCGTCCTCAAAACCAACACACATCTTGACATATCTCCCACATTGATCGCAGTGTCTCCAGGAACGGCATTCAAGGAGCCAGGAACTTTTCTCCCTACACTGTCCATTGAGTTGTCCTCAAAACCAATATACATCCTGCTATATCTCCCACATGGAAAGTGCCAGGAGGGAGAAGTGGCGATTATGTTTAGACTTTCTCGGAACTGCTTCAAATCAACTAGATATCTTTGTGCTGTAAATCTCCCAACAGCCAAACGCAAAAGCAGCAAACATCTCGCTGTATGTCCCACATCCAAAGTGCCAAGAGAGAGCTTGCTCTCCCTGTCTTTGAGTACTGTTTTCGCTGTGCCGGTTACCTCTTTGCTAACATTCTCTTCAGCGCTGCAGGGAAACCAGGAACCACGTGGAGAAGGCACCCACACTGAAAGTGCCTGGAGGGAACATTGGGGCTTCTTCTCAGTGTCTCTGACATAGGGTTTCACTGTCCCGGGAAAGTCTCTGCTAACACCCTGCAGAGCGCTGTGCCCAATCTACAGAAACGTCTTGCGGTATCTCCTACAGGGAAAGTGCCAGGAGGGAACTGTCCATCTTGTTCTCAGTGTCTCTGAGAATTGCTCTGATTATCCCTGTGACCTCTTTGCTAAGACTCTCCAGAGAGCCGTCCTCAAAACCAACACACATCTTGACATATCTCCCTCATTGATCGCAGTGTCTCCAGGAACGGCATTCAAGGAGCCAGGAACTTTTCTCCCTACACTGTCCATTGAGTTGTCCTCAAAACAATATACATCCTGCTATATCTCCCACATGGAAAGTGCCAGGAGGGAGAAGTGGCGATTATGTTTAGACTTTCTCGGAACTGCTTCAAATCAACTAGATATCTTTGTGCTGTAAATCTCCCAACAGCCAAACGCAAAAGCAGCAAACATCTCGCTGTATGTCCCACATCCAAAGTGCCAAGAGAGAGCTTGCTCTCCCTGTCTTTGAGTACTGTTTTCGCTGTCCCGGTTACCTCTTTGCTAACATTCTCTTCAGCGCTGCAGGGAAACCAGGAACCACGTGGAGAAGGCACCCACACTGAAAGTGCCTGGAGGGAACATTGGGCTTCTTCTCAGTGTCTCTGACATAGGGTTTCACTGTCCCGGGAAAGTCTCTGCTAACACCCTGCAGAGCGCTGTGCCCAATCTACAGAAACGTCTTGCGGTATCTCCTACAGGGAAAGTGCCAGGAGGGAACTGTCCATCTTGTTCTCAGTGTCTCTGAGAATTGCTCTGATTATCCCTGTGACCTCTTTGCTAAGACTCTCCAGAGAGCCGTCCTCAAACAAACACACATCTTGACATATCTCCCACATTGATCGCAGTGTCTCCAGGAACGGCATTCAAGGAGCCAGGAACTTTTCTCCCTACACTGTCCATTGAGTTGTCCTCAAAACCAATATACATCCTGCTATATCTCCCACATGGAAAGTGCCAGGAGGGAGAAGTGGCGATTATGTTTAGACTTTCTCGGAACTGCTTCAAATCAACTAGATATCTTTGTGCTGTAAATCTCCCAACAGCCAAACGCAAAAGCAGCAAACATCTCGCTGTATGTCCCACATCCAAAGTGCCAAGAGAGAGCTTGCTCTCCCTGTCTTTGAGTACTGTTTTCGCTGTGCCGGTTACCTCTTTGCTAACATTCTCTTCAGCGCTGCAGGGAAACCAGGAACCACGTGGAGAAGGCACCCACACTGAAAGTGCCTGGAGGGAACATTGGGGCTTCTTCTCAGTGTCTCTGACATAGGGTTTCACTGTCCCGGGAAAGTCTCTGCTAACACCCTGCAGAGCGCTGTGCCCAATCTACAGAAACGTCTTGCGGTATCTCCTACAGGGAAAGTGCCAGGAGGGAACTGTCCATCTTGTTCTCAGTGTCTCTGAGAATTGCTCTGATTATCCCTGTGACCTCTTTGCTAAGACTCTCCAGAGAGCCGTCCTCAAAACCAACACACATCTTGACATATCTCCCACATTGATCGCAGTGTCTCCAGGAACGGCATTCAAGGAGCCAGGAACTTTTCTCCCTACACTGTCCATTGAGTTGTCCTCAAAACCAATATACATCCTGCTATATCTCCCACATGGAAAGTGCCAGGAGGGAGAAGTGGCGATTATGTTTAGACTTTCTCGGAACTGCTTCAAATCAACTAGATATCTTTGTGCTGTAAATCTCCCAACAGCCAAACGCAAAAGCAGCAAACATCTCGCTGTATGTCCCACATCCAAAGTGCCAAGAGAGAGCTTGCTCTCCCTGTCTTTGAGTACTGTTTTCGCTGTCCCGGTTACCTCTTTGCTAACATTCTCTTCAGCGCTGCAGGGAAACCAGGAACCACGTGGAGAAGGCACCCACACTGAAAGTGCCTGGAGGGAACATTGGGGCTTCTTCTCAGTGTCTCTGACATAGGGTTTCACTGTCCCGGGAAAGTCTCTGCTAACACCCTGCAGAGCGCTGTGCCCAATCTACAGAAACGTCTTGCGGTATCTCCTACAGGGAAAGTGCCAGGAGGGAATTGTCGAGCTTGTTCTCAGTGTCTCTGAGAATTGCTCTGATTATCCCTGTGACCTCTTTGCTAAGACTCTCCAGAGAGCCGTCCTCAAAACCAACACACATCTTGACATATCTCCCACATTGATCGCAGTGTCTCCAGGAACGGCATTCAAGGAGCCAGGAACTTTTCTCCCTACACTGTCCATTGAGTTGTCCTCAAAACCAATATACATCCTGCTATATCTCCCACATGGAAAGTGCCAGGAGGGAGAAGTGGCGATTATGTTTAGACTTTCTCGGAACTGCTTCAAATCAACTAGATATCTTTGTGCTGTAAATCTCCCAACAGCCAAACGCAAAAGCAGCAAACATCTTGCTGTATGTCCCACATCCAAAGTGCCAAGAGAGAGCTTGCTCTCCCTGTCTTTGAGTACTGTTTTCACTGTCCCGGTTACCTCTTTGCTAACATTCTCTTCAGCGCTGCAGGGAAACCAGGAACCACGTGGAGAAGGCACCCACACTGAAAGTGCCTGGAGGGAACATTGGGGCTTCTTCTCAGTGTCTCTGACATAGGGTTTCACTGTCCCGGGAAAGTCTCTGCTAACACCCTGCAGAGCGCTGTGCCCAATCTACAGAAACGTCTTGCGGTATCTCCTACAGGGAAAGTGCCAGGAGGGAACTGTCCATCTTGTTCTCAGTGTCTCTGAGAATTGCTCTGATTATCCCTGTGACCTCTTTGCTAAGACTCTCCAGAGAGCCGTCCTCAAAACCAACACACATCTTGACATATCTCCCTCATTGATCGCAGTGTCTCCAGGAACGGCATTCAAGGAGCCAGGAACTTTTCTCCCTACACTGTCCATTGAGTTGTCCTCAAAACCAATATACATCCTGCTATATCTCCCACATGGAAAGTGCCAGGAGGGAGAAGTGGCGATTATGTTTAGACTTTCTCGGAACTGCTTCAAATCAACTAGATATCTTTGTGCTGTAAATCTCCCAACAGCCAAACGCAAAAGCAGCAAACATCTCGCTGTATGTCCCACATCCAAAGTGCCAAGAGAGAGCTTGCTCTCCCTGTCTTTGAGTACTGTTTTCGCTGTGCCGGTTACCTCTTTGCTAACATTCTCTTCAGCGCTGCAGGGAAACCAGGAACCACGTGGAGAAGGCACCCACACTGAAAGTGCCTGGAGGGAACATTGGGGCTTCTTCTCAGTGTCTCTGACATAGGGTTTCACTGTCCCGGGAAAGTCTCTGCTAACACCCTGCAGAGCGCTGTGCCCAATCTACAGAAACGTCTTGCGGTATCTCCTACAGGGAAAGTGCCAGGAGGGAATTGTCGAGCTTGTTCTCAGTGTCTCTGAGAATTGCTCTGATTATCCCTGTGACCTCTTTGCTAAGACTCTCCAGAGAGCCGTCCTCAAAACCAACACACATCTTGACATATCTCCCTCATTGATCGCAGTGTCTCCAGGAACGGCATTCAAGGAGCCAGGAACTTTTCTCCCTACACTGTCCATTGAGTTGTCCTCAAAACCAATATACATCCTGCTATATCTCCCACATGGAAAGTGCCAGGAGGGAGAAGTGGCGATTATGTTTAGACTTTCTCGGAACTGCTTCAAATCAACTAGATATCTTTGTGCTGTAAATCTCCCAACAGCCAAACGCAAAAGCAGCAAACATCTCGCTGTATGTCCCACATCCAAAGTGCCAAGAGAGAGCTTGCTCTCCCTGTCTTTGAGTACTGTTTTCGCTGTGCCGGTTACCTCTTTGCTAACATTCTCTTCAGCGCTGCAGGGAAACCAGGAACCACGTGGAGAAGGCACCCACACTGAAAGTGCCTGGAGGGAACATTGGGGCTTCTTCTCAGTGTCTCTGACATAGGGTTTCACTGTCCCGGGAAAGTCTCTGCTAACACCCTGCAGAGCGCTGTGCCCAATCTACAGAAACGTCTTGCGGTATCTCCTACAGGGAAAGTGCCAGGAGGGAATTGTCGAGCTTGTTCTCAGTGTCTCTGAGAATTGCTCTGATTATCCCTGTGACCTCTTTGCTAAGACTCTCCAGAGAGCCGTCCTCAAAACCAACACACATCTTGACATATCTCCCTCATTGATCGCAGTGTCTCCAGGAACGGCATTCAAGGAGCCAGGAACTTTTCTCCCTACACTGTCCATTGAGTTGTCCTCAAAACCAATATACATCCTGCTATATCTCCCACATGGAAAGTGCCAGGAGGGAGAAGTGGCGATTATGTTTAGACTTTCTCGGAACTGCTTCAAATCAACTAGATATCTTTGTGCTGTAAATCTCCCAACAGCCAAACGCAAAAGCAGCAAACATCTCGCTGTATGTCCCACATCCAAAGTGCCAAGAGAGAGCTTGCTCTCCCTGTCTTTGAGTACTGTTTTCGCTGTGCCGGTTACCTCTTTGCTAACATTCTCTTCAGCGCTGCAGGGAAACCAGGAACCACGTGGAGAAGGCACCCACACTGAAAGTGCCTGGAGGGAACATTGGGGCTTCTTCTCAGTGTCTCTGACATAGGGTTTCACTGTCCCGGGAAAGTCTCTGCTAACACCCTGCAGAGCGCTGTGCCCAATCTACAGAAACGTCTTGCGGTATCTCCTACAGGGAAAGTGCCAGGAGGGAATTGTCGAGCTTGTTCTCAGTGTCTCTGAGAATTGCTCTGATTATCCCTGTGACCTCTTTGCTAAGACTCTCCAGAGAGCCGTCCTCAAAACCAACACACATCTTGACATATCTCCCTCATTGATCGCAGTGTCTCCAGGAACGGCATTCAAGGAGCCAGGAACTTTTCTCCCTACACTGTCCATTGAGTTGTCCTCAAAACCAATATACATCCTGCTATATCTCCCACATGGAAAGTGCCAGGAGGGAGAAGTGGCGATTATGTTTAGACTTTCTCGGAACTGCTTCAAATCAACTAGATATCTTTGTGCTGTAAATCTCCCAACAGCCAAACGCAAAAGCAGCAAACATCTCGCTGTATGTCCCACATCCAAAGTGCCAAGAGAGAGCTTGCTCTCCCTGTCTTTGAGTACTGTTTTCGCTGTGCCGGTTACCTCTTTGCTAACATTCTCTTCAGCGCTGCAGGGAAACCAGGAACCACGTGGAGAAGGCACCCACACTGAAAGTGCCTGGAGGGAACATTGGGGCTTCTTCTCAGTGTCTCTGACATAGGGTTTCACTGTCCCGGGAAAGTCTCTGCTAACACCCTGCAGAGCGCTGTGCCCAATCTACAGAAACGTCTTGCGGTATCTCCTACAGGGAAAGTGCCAGGAGGGAATTGTCGAGCTTGTCCTCAGTGTCTCTGAGAATTGCTCTGATTATCCCTGTGACCTCTTTGCTAAGACTCTCCAGAGAGCCGTCCTCAAAACCAACACACATCTTGACATATCTCCCACATTGATCGCAGTGTCTCCAGGAACGGCATTCAAGGAGCCAGGAACTTTTCTCCCTACACTGTCCATTGAGTTGTCCTCAAAACCAATATACATCCTGCTATATCTCCCACATGGAAAGTGCCAGGAGGGAGAAGTGGCGATTATGTTTAGACTTTCTCGGAACTGCTTCAAATCAACTAGATATCTTTGTGCTGTAAATCTCCCAACAGCCAAACGCAAAAGCAGCAAACATCTCGCTGTATGTCCCACATCCAAAGTGCCAAGAGAGAGCTTGCTCTCCCTGTCTTTGAGTACTGTTTTCGCTGTGCCGGTTACCTCTTTGCTAACATTCTCTTCAGCGCTGCAGGGAAACCAGGAACCACGTGGAGAAGGCACCCACACTGAAAGTGCCTGGAGGGAACATTGGGGCTTCTTCTCAGTGTCTCTGACATAGGGTTTCACTGTCCCGGGAAAGTCTCTGCTAACACCCTGCAGAGCGCTGTGCCCAATCTACAGAAACGTCTTGCGGTATCTCCTACAGGGAAAGTGCCAGGAGGGAATTGTCGAGCTTGTTCTCAGTGTCTCTGAGAATTGCTCTGATTATCCCTGTGACCTCTTTGCTAAGACTCTCCAGAGAGCCGTCCTCAAAACCAACACACATCTTGACATATCTCCCTCATTGATCGCAGTGTCTCCAGGAACGGCATTCAAGGAGCCAGGAACTTTTCTCCCTACACTGTCCATTGAGTTGTCCTCAAAACCAATATACATCCTGCTATATCTCCCACATGGAAAGTGCCAGGAGGGAGAAGTGGCGATTATGTTTAGACTTTCTCGGAACTGCTTCAAATCAACTAGATATCTTTGTGCTGTAAATCTCCCAACAGCCAAACGCAAAAGCAGCAAACATCTCGCTGTATGTCCCACATCCAAAGTGCCAAGAGAGAGCTTGCTCTCCCTGTCTTTGAGTACTGTTTTCGCTGTGCCGGTTACCTCTTTGCTAACATTCTCTTCAGCGCTGCAGGGAAACCAGGAACCACGTGGAGAAGGCACCCACACTGAAAGTGCCTGGAGGGAACATTGGGGCTTCTTCTCAGTGTCTCTGACATAGGGTTTCACTGTCCCGGGAAAGTCTCTGCTAACACCCTGCAGAGCGCTGTGCCCAATCTACAGAAACGTCTTGCGGTATCTCCTACAGGGAAAGTGCCAGGAGGGAATTGTCGAGCTTGTTCTCAGTGTCTCTGAGAATTGCTCTGATTATCCCTGTGACCTCTTTGCTAAGACTCTCCAGAGAGCCGTCCTCAAAACAAACACACATCTTGACATATCTCCCACATTGATCGCAGTGTCTCCAGGAACGGCATTCAAGGAGCCAGGAACTTTTCTCCCTACACTGTCCATTGAGTTGTCCTCAAAACCAATATACATCCTGCTATATCTCCCACATGGAAAGTGCCAGGAGGGAGAAGTGGCGATTATGTTTAGACTTTCTCGGAACTGCTTCAAATCAACTAGATATCTTTGTGCTGTAAATCTCCCAACAGCCAAACGCAAAAGCAGCAAACATCTCGCTGTATGTCCCACATCCAAAGTGCCAAGAGAGAGCTTGCTCTCCCTGTCTTTGAGTACTGTTTTCGCTGTGCCGGTTACCTCTTTGCTAACATTCTCTTCAGCGCTGCAGGGAAACCAGGAACCACGTGGAGAAGGCACCCACACTGAAAGTGCCTGGAGGGAACATTGGGGCTTCTTCTCAGTGTCTCTGACATAGGGTTTCACTGTCCCGGGAAAGTCTCTGCTAACACCCTGCAGAGCGCTGTGCCCAATCTACAGAAACGTCTTGCGGTATCTCCTACAGGGAAAGTGCCAGGAGGGAATTGTCGAGCTTGTTCTCAGTGTCTCTGAGAATTGCTCTGATTATCCCTGTGACCTCTTTGCTAAGACTCTCCAGAGAGCCGTCCTCAAAACCAACACACATCTTGACATATCTCCCTCATTGATCGCAGTGTCTCCAGGAACGGCATTCAAGGAGCCAGGAACTTTTCTCCCTACACTGTCCATTGAGTTGTCCTCAAAACCAATATACATCCTGCTATATCTCCCACATGGAAAGTGCCAGGAGGGAGAAGTGGCGATTATGTTTAGACTTTCTCGGAACTGCTTCAAATCAACTAGATATCTTTGTGCTGTAAATCTCCCAACAGCCAAACGCAAAAGCAGCAAACATCTCGCTGTATGTCCCACATCCAAAGTGCCAAGAGAGAGCTTGCTCTCCCTGTCTTTGAGTACTGTTTTCACTGTCCCGGTTACCTCTTTGCTAACATTCTCTTCAGCGCTGCAGGGAAACCAGGAACCACGTGGAGAAGGCACCCACACTGAAAGTGCCTGGAGGGAACATTGGGGCTTCTTCTCAGTGTCTCTGACATAGGGTTTCACTGTCCCGGGAAAGTCTCTGCTAACACCCTGCAGAGCGCTGTGCCCAATCTACAGAAACGTCTTGCGGTATCTCCTACAGGGAAAGTGCCAGGAGGGAATTGTCGAGCTTGTTCTCAGTGTCTCTGAGAATTGCTCTGATTATCCCTGTGACCTCTTTGCTAAGACTCTCCAGAGAGCCGTCCTCAAAACAAACACACATCTTGACATATCTCCCACATTGATCGCAGTGTCTCCAGGAACGGCATTCAAGGAGCCAGGAACTTTTCTCCCTACACTGTCCATTGAGTTGTCCTCAAAACCAATATACATCCTGCTATATCTCCCACATGGAAAGTGCCAGGAGGGAGAAGTGGCGATTATGTTTAGACTTTCTCGGAACTGCTTCAAATCAACTAGATATCTTTGTGCTGTAAATCTCCCAACAGCCAAACGCAAAAGCAGCAAACATCTCGCTGTATGTCCCACATCCAAAGTGCCAAGAGAGAGCTTGCTCTCCCTGTCTTTGAGTACTGTTTTCGCTGTGCCGGTTACCTCTTTGCTAACATTCTCTTCAGCGCTGCAGGGAAACCAGGAACCACGTGGAGAAGGCACCCACACTGAAAGTGCCTGGAGGGAACATTGGGGCTTCTTCTCAGTGTCTCTGACATAGGGTTTCACTGTCCCGGGAAAGTCTCTGCTAACACCCTGCAGAGCGCTGTGCCCAATCTACAGAAACGTCTTGCGGTATCTCCTACAGGGAAAGTGCCAGGAGGGAACTGTCGAGCTTGTTCTCAGTGTCTCTGAGAATTGCTCTGATTATCCCTGTGACCTCTTTGCTAAGACTCTCCAGAGAGCCGTCCTCAAAACCAACACACATCTTGACATATCTCCCACATTGATCGCAGTGTCTCCAGGAACGGCATTCAAGGAGCCAGGAACTTTTCTCCCTACACTGTCCATTGAGTTGTCCTCAAAACCAATATACATCCTGCTATATCTCCCACATGGAAAGTGCCAGGAGGGAGAAGTGGCGATTATGTTTAGACTTTCTCGGAACTGCTTCAAATCAACTAGATATCTTTGTGCTGTAAATCTCCCAACAGCCAAACGCAAAAGCAGCAAACATCTCGCTGTATGTCCCACATCCAAAGTGCCAAGAGAGAGCTTGCTCTCCCTGTCTTTGAGTACTGTTTTCGCTGTCCCGGTTACCTCTTTGCTAACATTCTCTTCAGCGCTGCAGGGAAACCAGGAACCACGTGGAGAAGGCACCCACACTGAAAGTGCCTGGAGGGAACATTGGGGCTTCTTCTCAGTGTCTCTGACATAGGGTTTCACTGTCCCGGGAAAGTCTCTGCTAACACCCTGCAGAGCGCTGTGCCCAATCTACAGAAACGTCTTGCGGTATCTCCTACAGGGAAAGTGCCAGGAGGGAACTGTCCATCTTGTTCTCAGTGTCTCTGAGAATTGCTCTGATTATCCCTGTGACCTCTTTGCTAAGACTCTCCAGAGAGCCGTCCTCAAAACCAACACACATCTTGACATATCTCCCTCATTGATCGCAGTGTCTCCAGGAACGGCATTCAAGGAGCCAGGAACTTTTCTCCCTACACTGTCCATTGAGTTGTCCTCAAAACCAATATACATCCTGCTATATCTCCCACATGGAAAGTGCCAGGAGGGAGAAGTGGCGATTATGTTTAGACTTTCTCGGAACTGCTTCAAATCAACTAGATATCTTTGTGCTGTAAATCTCCCAACAGCCAAACGCAAAAGCAGCAAACATCTCGCTGTATGTCCCACATCCAAAGTGCCAAGAGAGAGCTTGCTCTCCCTGTCTTTGAGTACTGTTTTCGCTGTCCCGGTTACCTCTTTGCTAACATTCTCTTCAGCGCTGCAGGGAAACCAGGAACCACGTGGAGAAGGCACCCACACTGAAAGTGCCTGGAGGGAACATTGGGGCTTCTTCTCAGTGTCTCTGACATAGGGTTTCACTGTCCCGGGAAAGTCTCTGCTAACACCCTGCAGAGCGCTGTGCCCAATCTACAGAAACGTCTTGCGGTATCTCCTACAGGGAAAGTGCCAGGAGGGAACTGTCCATCTTGTTCTCAGTGTCTCTGAGAATTGCTCTGATTATCCCTGTGACCTCTTTGCTAAGACTCTCCAGAGAGCCGTCCTCAAAACCAACACACATCTTGACATATCTCCCTCATTGATCGCAGTGTCTCCAGGAACGGCATTCAAGGAGCCAGGAACTTTTCTCCCTACACTGTCCATTGAGTTGTCCTCAAAACCAATATACATCCTGCTATATCTCCCACATGGAAAGTGCCAGGAGGGAGAAGTGGCGATTATGTTTAGACTTTCTCGGAACTGCTTCAAATCAACTAGATATCTTTGTGCTGTAAATCTCCCAACAGCCAAACGCAAAAGCAGCAAACATCTCGCTGTATGTCCCACATCCAAAGTGCCAAGAGAGAGCTTGCTCTCCCTGTCTTTGAGTACTGTTTTCGCTGTGCCGGTTACCTCTTTGCTAACATTCTCTTCAGCGCTGCAGGGAAACCAGGAACCACGTGGAGAAGGCACCCACACTGAAAGTGCCTGGAGGGAACATTGGGGCTTCTTCTCAGTGTCTCTGACATAGGGTTTCACTGTCCCGGGAAAGTCTCTGCTAACACCCTGCAGAGCGCTGTGCCCAATCTACAGAAACGTCTTGCGGTATCTCCTACAGGGAAAGTGCCAGGAGGGAACTGTCCATCTTGTTCTCAGTGTCTCTGAGAATTGCTCTGATTATCCCTGTGACCTCTTTGCTAAGACTCTCCAGAGAGCCGTCCTCAAAACCAACACACATCTTGACATATCTCCCACATTGATCGCAGTGTCTCCAGGAACGGCATTCAAGGAGCCAGGAACTTTTCTCCCTACACTGTCCATTGAGTTGTCCTCAAAACCAAGATACATCCTGCTATATCTCCCACATGGAAAGTGCCAGGAGGGAGAAGTGGCGATTATGTTTAGACTTTCTCGGAACTGCTTCAAATCAACTAGATATCTTTGTGCTGTAAATCTCCCAACAGCCAAACGCAAAAGCAGCAAACATCTCGCTGTATGTCCCACATCCAAAGTGCCAAGAGGGAGCTTGCTCTCCCTGTCTTTGAGTACTGTTTTCGCTGTGCCGGTTACCTCTTTGCTAACATTCTCTTCAGCGCTGCAGGGAAACCAGGAACCACGTGGAGAAGGCACCCACACTGAAAGTGCCTGGAGGGAACATTGGGGCTTCTTCTCAGTGTCTCTGACATAGGGTTTCACTGTCCCGGGAAAGTCTCTGCTAACACCCTGCAGAGCGCTGTGCCCAATCTACAGAAACGTCTTGCGGTATCTCCTACAGGGAAAGTGCCAGGAGGGAATTGTCGAGCTTGTTCTCAGTGTCTCTGAGAATTGCTCTGATTATCCCTGTGACCTCTTTGCTAAGACTCTCCAGAGAGCCGTCCTCAAAACCAACACACATCTTGACATATCTCCCACATTGATCGCAGTGTCTCCAGGAACGGCATTCAAGGAGCCAGGAACTTTTCTCCCTACACTGTCCATTGAGTTGTCCTCAAAACCAATATACATCCTGCTATATCTCCCACATGGAAAGTGCCAGGAGGGAGAAGTGGCGATTATGTTTAGACTTTCTCGGAACTGCTTCAAATCAACTAGATATCTTTGTGCTGTAAATCTCCCAACAGCCAAACGCAAAAGCAGCAAACATCTCGCTGTATGTCCCACATCCAAAGTGCCAAGAGAGAGCTTGCTCTCCCTGTCTTTGAGTACTGTTTTCGCTGTGCCGGTTACCTCTTTGCTAACATTCTCTTCAGCGCTGCAGGGAAACCAGGAACCACGTGGAGAAGGCACCCACACTGAAAGTGCCTGGAGGGAACATTGGGGCTTCTTCTCAGTGTCTCTGACATAGGGTTTCACTGTCCCGGGAAAGTCTCTGCTAACACCCTGCAGAGCGCTGTGCCCAATCTACAGAAACGTCTTGCGGTATCTCCTACAGGGAAAGTGCCAGGAGGGAACTGTCCATCTTGTTCTCAGTGTCTCTGAGAATTGCTCTGATTATCCCTGTGACCTCTTTGCTAAGACTCTCCAGAGAGCCGTCCTCAAAACAAACACACATCTTGACATATCTCCCACATTGATCGCAGTGTCTCCAGGAACGGCATTCAAGGAGCCAGGAACTTTTCTCCCTACACTGTCCATTGAGTTGTCCTCAAAACCAATATACATCCTGCTATATCTCCCACATGGAAAGTGCCAGGAGGGAGAAGTGGCGATTATGTTTAGACTTTCTCGGAACTGCTTCAAATCAACTAGATATCTTTGTGCTGTAAATCTCCCAACAGCCAAACGCAAAAGCAGCAAACATCTCGCTGTATGTCCCACATCCAAAGTGCCAAGAGAGAGCTTGCTCTCCCTGTCTTTGAGTACTGTTTTCGCTGTGCCGGTTACCTCTTTGCTAACATTCTCTTCAGCGCTGCAGGGAAACCAGGAACCACGTGGAGAAGGCACCCACACTGAAAGTGCCTGGAGGGAACATTGGGGCTTCTTCTCAGTGTCTCTGACATAGGGTTTCACTGTCCCGGGAAAGTCTCTGCTAACACCCTGCAGAGCGCTGTGCCCAATCTACAGAAACGTCTTGCGGTATCTCCTACAGGGAAAGTGCCAGGAGGGAACTGTCGAGCTTGTTCTCAGTGTCTCTGAGAATTGCTCTGATTATCCCTGTGACCTCTTTGCTAAGACTCTCCAGAGAGCCGTCCTCAAAACCAACACACATCTTGACATATCTCCCACATTGATCGCAGTGTCTCCAGGAACGGCATTCAAGGAGCCAGGAACTTTTCTCCCTACACTGTCCATTGAGTTGTCCTCAAAACCAATATACATCCTGCTATATCTCCCACATGGAAAGTGCCAGGAGGGAGAAGTGGCGATTATGTTTAGACTTTCTCGGAACTGCTTCAAATCAACTAGATATCTTTGTGCTGTAAATCTCCCAACAGCCAAACGCAAAAGCAGCAAACATCTCGCTGTATGTCCCACATCCAAAGTGCCAAGAGAGAGCTTGCTCTCCCTGTCTTTGAGTACTGTTTTCGCTGTCCCGGTTACCTCTTTGCTAACATTCTCTTCAGCGCTGCAGGGAAACCAGGAACCACGTGGAGAAGGCACCCACACTGAAAGTGCCTGGAGGGAACATTGGGGCTTCTTCTCAGTGTCTCTGACATAGGGTTTCACTGTCCCGGGAAAGTCTCTGCTAACACCCTGCAGAGCGCTGTGCCCAATCTACAGAAACGTCTTGCGGTATCTCCTACAGGGAAAGTGCCAGGAGGGAACTGTCCATCTTGTTCTCAGTGTCTCTGAGAATTGCTCTGATTATCCCTGTGACCTCTTTGCTAAGACTCTCCAGAGAGCCGTCCTCAAAACCAACACACATCTTGACATATCTCCCTCATTGATCGCAGTGTCTCCAGGAACGGCATTCAAGGAGCCAGGAACTTTTCTCCCTACACTGTCCATTGAGTTGTCCTCAAAACCAATATACATCCTGCTATATCTCCCACATGGAAAGTGCCAGGAGGGAGAAGTGGCGATTATGTTTAGACTTTCTCGGAACTGCTTCAAATCAACTAGATATCTTTGTGCTGTAAATCTCCCAACAGCCAAACGCAAAAGCAGCAAACATCTCGCTGTATGTCCCACATCCAAAGTGCCAAGAGAGAGCTTGCTCTCCCTGTCTTTGAGTACTGTTTTCGCTGTGCCGGTTACCTCTTTGCTAACATTCTCTTCAGCGCTGCAGGGAAACCAGGAACCACGTGGAGAAGGCACCCACACTGAAAGTGCCTGGAGGGAACATTGGGGCTTCTTCTCAGTGTCTCTGACATAGGGTTTCACTGTCCCGGGAAAGTCTCTGCTAACACCCTGCAGAGCGCTGTGCCCAATCTACAGAAACGTCTTGCGGTATCTCCTACAGGGAAAGTGCCAGGAGGGAACTGTCCATCTTGTTCTCAGTGTCTCTGAGAATTGCTCTGATTATCCCTGTGACCTCTTTGCTAAGACTCTCCAGAGAGCCGTCCTCAAAACCAACACACATCTTGACATATCTCCCACATTGATCGCAGTGTCTCCAGGAACGGCATTCAAGGAGCCAGGAACTTTTCTCCCTACACTGTCCATTGAGTTGTCCTCAAAACCAAGATACATCCTGCTATATCTCCCACATGGAAAGTGCCAGGAGGGAGAAGTGGCGATTATGTTTAGACTTTCTCGGAACTGCTTCAAATCAACTAGATATCTTTGTGCTGTAAATCTCCCAACAGCCAAACGCAAAAGCAGCAAACATCTCGCTGTATGTCCCACATCCAAAGTGCCAAGAGGGAGCTTGCTCTCCCTGTCTTTGAGTACTGTTTTCGCTGTGCCGGTTACCTCTTTGCTAACATTCTCTTCAGCGCTGCAGGGAAACCAGGAACCACGTGGAGAAGGCACCCACACTGAAAGTGCCTGGAGGGAACATTGGGGCTTCTTCTCAGTGTCTCTGACATAGGGTTTCACTGTCCCGGGAAAGTCTCTGCTAACACCCTGCAGAGCGCTGTGCCCAATCTACAGAAACGTCTTGCGGTATCTCCTACAGGGAAAGTGCCAGGAGGGAATTGTCGAGCTTGTTCTCAGTGTCTCTGAGAATTGCTCTGATTATCCCTGTGACCTCTTTGCTAAGACTCTCCAGAGAGCCGTCCTCAAAACCAACACACATCTTGACATATCTCCCACATTGATCGCAGTGTCTCCAGGAACGGCATTCAAGGAGCCAGGAACTTTTCTCCCTACACTGTCCATTGAGTTGTCCTCAAAACCAATATACATCCTGCTATATCTCCCACATGGAAAGTGCCAGGAGGGAGAAGTGGCGATTATGTTTAGACTTTCTCGGAACTGCTTCAAATCAACTAGATATCTTTGTGCTGTAAATCTCCCAACAGCCAAACGCAAAAGCAGCAAACATCTCGCTGTATGTCCCACATCCAAAGTGCCAAGAGAGAGCTTGCTCTCCCTGTCTTTGAGTACTGTTTTCGCTGTGCCGGTTACCTCTTTGCTAACATTCTCTTCAGCGCTGCAGGGAAACCAGGAACCACGTGGAGAAGGCACCCACACTGAAAGTGCCTGGAGGGAACATTGGGGCTTCTTCTCAGTGTCTCTGACATAGGGTTTCACTGTCCCGGGAAAGTCTCTGCTAACACCCTGCAGAGCGCTGTGCCCAATCTACAGAAACGTCTTGCGGTATCTCCTACAGGGAAAGTGCCAGGAGGGAACTGTCCATCTTGTTCTCAGTGTCTCTGAGAATTGCTCTGATTATCCCTGTGACCTCTTTGCTAAGACTCTCCAGAGAGCCGTCCTCAAAACAAACACACATCTTGACATATCTCCCACATTGATCGCAGTGTCTCCAGGAACGGCATTCAAGGAGCCAGGAACTTTTCTCCCTACACTGTCCATTGAGTTGTCCTCAAAACCAATATACATCCTGCTATATCTCCCACATGGAAAGTGCCAGGAGGGAGAAGTGGCGATTATGTTTAGACTTTCTCGGAACTGCTTCAAATCAACTAGATATCTTTGTGCTGTAAATCTCCCAACAGCCAAACGCAAAAGCAGCAAACATCTCGCTGTATGTCCCACATCCAAAGTGCCAAGAGAGAGCTTGCTCTCCCTGTCTTTGAGTACTGTTTTCGCTGTGCCGGTTACCTCTTTGCTAACATTCTCTTCAGCGCTGCAGGGAAACCAGGAACCACGTGGAGAAGGCACCCACACTGAAAGTGCCTGGAGGGAACATTGGGGCTTCTTCTCAGTGTCTCTGACATAGGGTTTCACTGTCCCGGGAAAGTCTCTGCTAACACCCTGCAGAGCGCTGTGCCCAATCTACAGAAACGTCTTGCGGTATCTCCTACAGGGAAAGTGCCAGGAGGGAATTGTCGAGCTTGTTCTCAGTGTCTCTGAGAATTGCTCTGATTATCCCTGTGACCTCTTTGCTAAGACTCTCCAGAGAGCCGTCCTCAAAACCAACACACATCTTGACATATCTCCCACATTGATCGCAGTGTCTCCAGGAACGGCATTCAAGGAGCCAGGAACTTTTCTCCCTACACTGTCCATTGAGTTGTCCTCAAAACCAATATACATCCTGCTATATCTCCCACATGGAAAGTGCCAGGAGGGAGAAGTGGCGATTATGTTTAGACTTTCTCGGAACTGCTTCAAATCAACTAGATATCTTTGTGCTGTAAATCTCCCAACAGCCAAACGCAAAAGCAGCAAACATCTCGCTGTATGTCCCACATCCAAAGTGCCAAGAGAGAGCTTGCTCTCCCTGTCTTTGAGTACTGTTTTCGCTGTGCCGGTTACCTCTTTGCTAACATTCTCTTCAGCGCTGCAGGGAAACCAGGAACCACGTGGAGAAGGCACCCACACTGAAAGTGCCTGGAGGGAACATTGGGGCTTCTTCTCAGTGTCTCTGACATAGGGTTTCACTGTCCCGGGAAAGTCTCTGCTAACACCCTGCAGAGCGCTGTGCCCAATCTACAGAAACGTCTTGCGGTATCTCCTACAGGGAAAGTGCCAGGAGGGAACTGTCCATCTTGTTCTCAGTGTCTCTGAGAATTGCTCTGATTATCCCTGTGACCTCTTTGCTAAGACTCTCCAGAGAGCCGTCCTCAAAACAAACACACATCTTGACATATCTCCCACATTGATCGCAGTGTCTCCAGGAACGGCATTCAAGGAGCCAGGAACTTTTCTCCCTACACTGTCCATTGAGTTGTCCTCAAAACCAATATACATCCTGCTATATCTCCCACATGGAAAGTGCCAGGAGGGAGAAGTGGCGATTATGTTTAGACTTTCTCGGAACTGCTTCAAATCAACTAGATATCTTTGTGCTGTAAATCTCCCAACAGCCAAACGCAAAAGCAGCAAACATCTCGCTGTATGTCCCACATCCAAAGTGCCAAGAGAGAGCTTGCTCTCCCTGTCTTTGAGTACTGTTTTCGCTGTGCCGGTTACCTCTTTGCTAACATTCTCTTCAGCGCTGCAGGGAAACCAGGAACCACGTGGAGAAGGCACCCACACTGAAAGTGCCTGGAGGGAACATTGGGGCTTCTTCTCAGTGTCTCTGACATAGGGTTTCACTGTCCCGGGAAAGTCTCTGCTAACACCCTGCAGAGCGCTGTGCCCAATCTACAGAAACGTCTTGCGGTATCTCCTACAGGGAAAGTGCCAGGAGGGAACTGTCCATCTTGTTCTCAGTGTCTCTGAGAATTGCTCTGATTATCCCTGTGACCTCTTTGCTAAGACTCTCCAGAGAGCCGTCCTCAAAACCAACACACATCTTGACATATCTCCCACATTGATCGCAGTGTCTCCAGGAACGGCATTCAAGGAGCCAGGAACTTTTCTCCCTACACTGTCCATTGAGTTGTCCTCAAAACCAATATACATCCTGCTATATCTCCCACATGGAAAGTGCCAGGAGGGAGAAGTGGCGATTATGTTTAGACTTTCTCGGAACTGCTTCAAATCAACTAGATATCTTTGTGCTGTAAATCTCCCAACAGCCAAACGCAAAAGCAGCAAACATCTCGCTGTATGTCCCACATCCAAAGTGCCAAGAGAGAGCTTGCTCTCCCTGTCTTTGAGTACTGTTTTCGCTGTGCCGGTTACCTCTTTGCTAACATTCTCTTCAGCGCTGCAGGGAAACCAGGAACCACGTGGAGAAGGCACCCACACTGAAAGTGCCTGGAGGGAACATTGGGGCTTCTTCTCAGTGTCTCTGACATAGGGTTTCACTGTCCCGGGAAAGTCTCTGCTAACACCCTGCAGAGCGCTGTGCCCAATCTACAGAAACGTCTTGCGGTATCTCCTACAGGGAAAGTGCCAGGAGGGAATTGTCGAGCTTGTTCTCAGTGTCTCTGAGAATTGCTCTGATTATCCCTGTGACCTCTTTGCTAAGACTCTCCAGAGAGCCGTCCTCAAAACCAACACACATCTTGACATATCTCCCACATTGATCGCAGTGTCTCCAGGAACGGCATTCAAGGAGCCAGGAACTTTTCTCCCTACACTGTCCATTGAGTTGTCCTCAAAACCAATATACATCCTGCTATATCTCCCACATGGAAAGTGCCAGGAGGGAGAAGTGGCGATTATGTTTAGACTTTCTCGGAACTGCTTCAAATCAACTAGATATCTTTGTGCTGTAAATCTCCCAACAGCCAAACGCAAAAGCAGCAAACATCTCGCTGTATGTCCCACATCCAAAGTGCCAAGAGAGAGCTTGCTCTCCCTGTCTTTGAGTACTGTTTTCGCTGTGCCGGTTACCTCTTTGCTAACATTCTCTTCAGCGCTGCAGGGAAACCAGGAACCACGTGGAGAAGGCACCCACACTGAAAGTGCCTGGAGGGAACATTGGGGCTTCTTCTCAGTGTCTCTGACATAGGGTTTCACTGTCCCGGGAAAGTCTCTGCTAACACCCTGCAGAGCGCTGTGCCCAATCTACAGAAACGTCTTGCGGTATCTCCTACAGGGAAAGTGCCAGGAGGGAATTGTCGAGCTTGTTCTCAGTGTCTCTGAGAATTGCTCTGATTATCCCTGTGACCTCTTTGCTAAGACTCTCCAGAGAGCCGTCCTCAAAACCAACACACATCTTGACATATCTCCCTCATTGATCGCAGTGTCTCCAGGAACGGCATTCAAGGAGCCAGGAACTTTTCTCCCTACACTGTCCATTGAGTTGTCCTCAAAACCAATATACATCCTGCTATATCTCCCACATGGAAAGTGCCAGGAGGGAGAAGTGGCGATTATGTTTAGACTTTCTCGGAACTGCTTCAAATCAACTAGATATCTTTGTGCTGTAAATCTCCCAACAGCCAAACGCAAAAGCAGCAAACATCTCGCTGTATGTCCCACATCCAAAGTGCCAAGAGAGAGCTTGCTCTCCCTGTCTTTGAGTACTGTTTTCGCTGTGCCGGTTACCTCTTTGCTAACATTCTCTTCAGCGCTGCAGGGAAACCAGGAACCACGTGGAGAAGGCACCCACACTGAAAGTGCCTGGAGGGAACATTGGGGCTTCTTCTCAGTGTCTCTGACATAGGGTTTCACTGTCCCGGGAAAGTCTCTGCTAACACCCTGCAGAGCGCTGTGCCCAATCTACAGAAACGTCTTGCGGTATCTCCTACAGGGAAAGTGCCAGGAGGGAACTGTCCATCTTGTTCTCAGTGTCTCTGAGAATTGCTCTGATTATCCCTGTGACCTCTTTGCTAAGACTCTCCAGAGAGCCGTCCTCAAAACAAACACACATCTTGACATATCTCCCACATTGATCGCAGTGTCTCCAGGAACGGCATTCAAGGAGCCAGGAACTTTTCTCCCTACACTGTCCATTGAGTTGTCCTCAAAACCAATATACATCCTGCTATATCTCCCACATGGAAAGTGCCAGGAGGGAGAAGTGGCGATTATGTTTAGACTTTCTCGGAACTGCTTCAAATCAACTAGATATCTTTGTGCTGTAAATCTCCCAACAGCCAAACGCAAAAGCAGCAAACATCTCGCTGTATGTCCCACATCCAAAGTGCCAAGAGAGAGCTTGCTCTCCCTGTCTTTGAGTACTGTTTTCGCTGTGCCGGTTACCTCTTTGCTAACATTCTCTTCAGCGCTGCAGGGAAACCAGGAACCACGTGGAGAAGGCACCCACACTGAAAGTGCCTGGAGGGAACATTGGGGCTTCTTCTCAGTGTCTCTGACATAGGGTTTCACTGTCCCGGGAAAGTCTCTGCTAACACCCTGCAGAGCGCTGTGCCCAATCTACAGAAACGTCTTGCGGTATCTCCTACAGGGAAAGTGCCAGGAGGGAATTGTCGAGCTTGTTCTCAGTGTCTCTGAGAATTGCTCTGATTATCCCTGTGACCTCTTTGCTAAGACTCTCCAGAGAGCCGTCCTCAAAACCAACACACATCTTGACATATCTCCCACATTGATCGCAGTGTCTCCAGGAACGGCATTCAAGGAGCCAGGAACTTTTCTCCCTACACTGTCCATTGAGTTGTCCTCAAAACCAATATACATCCTGCTATATCTCCCACATGGAAAGTGCCAGGAGGGAGAAGTGGCGATTATGTTTAGACTTTCTCGGAACTGCTTCAAATCAACTAGATATCTTTGTGCTGTAAATCTCCCAACAGCCAAACGCAAAAGCAGCAAACATCTCGCTGTATGTCCCACATCCAAAGTGCCAAGAGAGAGCTTGCTCTCCCTGTCTTTGAGTACTGTTTTCGCTGTGCCGGTTACCTCTTTGCTAACATTCTCTTCAGCGCTGCAGGGAAACCAGGAACCACGTGGAGAAGGCACCCACACTGAAAGTGCCTGGAGGGAACATTGGGGCTTCTTCTCAGTGTCTCTGACATAGGGTTTCACTGTCCCGGGAAAGTCTCTGCTAACACCCTGCAGAGCGCTGTGCCCAATCTACAGAAACGTCTTGCGGTATCTCCTACAGGGAAAGTGCCAGGAGGGAACTGTCCATCTTGTTCTCAGTGTCTCTGAGAATTGCTCTGATTATCCCTGTGACCTCTTTGCTAAGACTCTCCAGAGAGCCGTCCTCAAAACAAACACACATCTTGACATATCTCCCACATTGATCGCAGTGTCTCCAGGAACGGCATTCAAGGAGCCAGGAACTTTTCTCCCTACACTGTCCATTGAGTTGTCCTCAAAACCAATATACATCCTGCTATATCTCCCACATGGAAAGTGCCAGGAGGGAGAAGTGGCGATTATGTTTAGACTTTCTCGGAACTGCTTCAAATCAACTAGATATCTTTGTGCTGTAAATCTCCCAACAGCCAAACGCAAAAGCAGCAAACATCTCGCTGTATGTCCCACATCCAAAGTGCCAAGAGAGAGCTTGCTCTCCCTGTCTTTGAGTACTGTTTTCGCTGTGCCGGTTACCTCTTTGCTAACATTCTCTTCAGCGCTGCAGGGAAACCAGGAACCACGTGGAGAAGGCACCCACACTGAAAGTGCCTGGAGGGAACATTGGGGCTTCTTCTCAGTGTCTCTGACATAGGGTTTCACTGTCCCGGGAAAGTCTCTGCTAACACCCTGCAGAGCGCTGTGCCCAATCTACAGAAACGTCTTGCGGTATCTCCTACAGGGAAAGTGCCAGGAGGGAATTGTCGAGCTTGTTCTCAGTGTCTCTGAGAATTGCTCTGATTATCCCTGTGACCTCTTTGCTAAGACTCTCCAGAGAGCCGTCCTCAAAACCAACACACATCTTGACATATCTCCCTCATTGATCGCAGTGTCTCCAGGAACGGCATTCAAGGAGCCAGGAACTTTTCTCCCTACACTGTCCATTGAGTTGTCCTCAAAACCAATATACATCCTGCTATATCTCCCACATGGAAAGTGCCAGGAGGGAGAAGTGGCGATTATGTTTAGACTTTCTCGGAACTGCTTCAAATCAACTAGATATCTTTGTGCTGTAAATCTCCCAACAGCCAAACGCAAAAGCAGCAAACATCTCGCTGTATGTCCCACATCCAAAGTGCCAAGAGAGAGCTTGCTCTCCCTGTCTTTGAGTACTGTTTTCGCTGTGCCGGTTACCTCTTTGCTAACATTCTCTTCAGCGCTGCAGGGAAACCAGGAACCACGTGGAGAAGGCACCCACACTGAAAGTGCCTGGAGGGAACATTGGGGCTTCTTCTCAGTGTCTCTGACATAGGGTTTCACTGTCCCGGGAAAGTCTCTGCTAACACCCTGCAGAGCGCTGTGCCCAATCTACAGAAACGTCTTGCGGTATCTCCTACAGGGAAAGTGCCAGGAGGGAACTGTCCATCTTGTTCTCAGTGTCTCTGAGAATTGCTCTGATTATCCCTGTGACCTCTTTGCTAAGACTCTCCAGAGAGCCGTCCTCAAAACCAACACACATCTTGACATATCTCCCACATTGATCGCAGTGTCTCCAGGAACGGCATTCAAGGAGCCAGGAACTTTTCTCCCTACACTGTCCATTGAGTTGTCCTCAAAACCAATATACATCCTGCTATATCTCCCACATGGAAAGTGCCAGGAGGGAGAAGTGGCGATTATGTTTAGACTTTCTCGGAACTGCTTCAAATCAACTAGATATCTTTGTGCTGTAAATCTCCCAACAGCCAAACGCAAAAGCAGCAAACATCTCGCTGTATGTCCCACATCCAAAGTGCCAAGAGAGAGCTTGCTCTCCCTGTCTTTGAGTACTGTTTTCGCTGTGCCGGTTACCTCTTTGCTAACATTCTCTTCAGCGCTGCAGGGAAACCAGGAACCAAGTGGAGAAGGCACCCACACTGAAAGTGCCTGGAGGGAACATTGGGGCTTCTTCTCAGTGTCTCTGACATAGGGTTTCACTGTCCCGGGAAAGTCTCTGCTAACACCCTGCAGAGCGCTGTGCCCAATCTACAGAAACGTCTTGCGGTATCTCCTACAGGGAAAGTGCCAGGAGGGAACTGTCGAGCTTGTTCTCAGTGTCTCTGAGAATTGCTCTGATTATCCCTGTGACCTCTTTGCTAAGACTCTCCAGAGAGCCGTCCTCAAAACAAACACACATCTTGACATATCTCCCACATTGATCGCAGTGTCTCCAGGAACGGCATTCAAGGAGCCAGGAACTTTTCTCCCTACACTGTCCATTGAGTTGTCCTCAAAACCAATATACATCCTGCTATATCTCCCACATGGAAAGTGCCAGGAGGGAGAAGTGGCGATTATGTTTAGACTTTCTCGGAACTGCTTCAAATCAACTAGATATCTTTGTGCTGTAAATCTCCCAACAGCCAAACGCAAAAGCAGCAAACATCTCGCTGTATGTCCCACATCCAAAGTGCCAAGAGAGAGCTTGCTCTCCCTGTCTTTGAGTACTGTTTTCGCTGTGCCGGTTACCTCTTTGCTAACATTCTCTTCAGCGCTGCAGGGAAACCAGGAACCACGTGGAGAAGGCACCCACACTGAAAGTGCCTGGAGGGAACATTGGGGCTTCTTCTCAGTGTCTCTGACATAGGGTTTCACTGTCCCGGGAAAGTCTCTGCTAACACCCTGCAGAGCGCTGTGCCCAATCTACAGAAACGTCTTGCGGTATCTCCTACAGGGAAAGTGCCAGGAGGGAATTGTCGAGCTTGTTCTCAGTGTCTCTGAGAATTGCTCTGATTATCCCTGTGACCTCTTTGCTAAGACTCTCCAGAGAGCCGTCCTCAAAACCAACACACATCTTGACATATCTCCCACATTGATCGCAGTGTCTCCAGGAACGGCATTCAAGGAGCCAGGAACTTTTCTCCCTACACTGTCCATTGAGTTGTCCTCAAAACCAATATACATCCTGCTATATCTCCCACATGGAAAGTGCCAGGAGGGAGAAGTGGCGATTATGTTTAGACTTTCTCGGAACTGCTTCAAATCAACTAGATATCTTTGTGCTGTAAATCTCCCAACAGCCAAACGCAAAAGCAGCAAACATCTCGCTGTATGTCCCACATCCAAAGTGCCAAGAGAGAGCTTGCTCTCCCTGTCTTTGAGTACTGTTTTCACTGTCCCGGTTACCTCTTTGCTAACATTCTCTTCAGCGCTGCAGGGAAACCAGGAACCACGTGGAGAAGGCACCCACACTGAAAGTGCCTGGAGGGAACATTGGGGCTTCTTCTCAGTGTCTCTGACATAGGGTTTCACTGTCCCGGGAAAGTCTCTGCTAACACCCTGCAGAGCGCTGTGCCCAATCTACAGAAACGTCTTGCGGTATCTCCTACAGGGAAAGTGCCAGGAGGGAACTGTCCATCTTGTTCTCAGTGTCTCTGAGAATTGCTCTGATTATCCCTGTGACCTCTTTGCTAAGACTCTCCAGAGAGCCGTCCTCAAAACAAACACACATCTTGACATATCTCCCACATTGATCGCAGTGTCTCCAGGAACGGCATTCAAGGAGCCAGGAACTTTTCTCCCTACACTGTCCATTGAGTTGTCCTCAAAACCAATATACATCCTGCTATATCTCCCACATGGAAAGTGCCAGGAGGGAGAAGTGGCGATTATGTTTAGACTTTCTCGAACTGCTTCAAATCAACTAGATATCTTTGTGCTGTAAATCTCCCAACAGCCAAACGCAAAAGCAGCAAACATCTCGCTGTATGTCCCACATCCAAAGTGCCAAGAGAGAGCTTGCTCTCCCTGTCTTTGAGTACTGTTTTCGCTGTGCCGGTTACCTCTTTGCTAACATTCTCTTCAGCGCTGCAGGGAAACCAGGAACCACGTGGAGAAGGCACCCACACTGAAAGTGCCTGGAGGGAACATTGGGGCTTCTTCTCAGTGTCTCTGACATAGGGTTTCACTGTCCCGGGAAAGTCTCTGCTAACACCCTGCAGAGCGCTGTGCCCAATCTACAGAAACGTCTTGCGGTATCTCCTACAGGGAAAGTGCCAGGAGGGAACTGTCCATCTTGTTCTCAGTGTCTCTGAGAATTGCTCTGATTATCCCTGTGACCTCTTTGCTAAGACTCTCCAGAGAGCCGTCCTCAAAACCAACACACATCTTGACATATCTCCCACATTGATCGCAGTGTCTCCAGGAACGGCATTCAAGGAGCCAGGAACTTTTCTCCCTACACTGTCCATTGAGTTGTCCTCAAAACCAATATACATCCTGCTGTATCTCCCACATGGAAAGTGCCAGGAGGGAGAAGTGGCGATTATGTTTAGACTTTCTCGGAACTGCTTCAAATCAACTAGATATCTTTGTGCTGTAAATCTCCCAACAGCCAAACGCAAAAGCAGCAAACATCTCGCTGTATGTCCCACATCCAAAGTGCCAAGAGAGAGCTTGCTCTCCCTGTCTTTGAGTACTGTTTTCGCTGTGCCGGTTACCTCTTTGCTAACATTCTCTTCAGCGCTGCAGGGAAACCAGGAACCACGTGGAGAAGGCACCCACACTGAAAGTGCCTGGAGGGAACATTGGGGCTTCTTCTCAGTGTCTCTGACATAGGGTTTCACTGTCCCGGGAAAGTCTCTGCTAACACCCTGCAGAGCGCTGTGCCCAATCTACAGAAACGTCTTGCGGTATCTCCTACAGGGAAAGTGCCAGGAGGGAATTGTCGAGCTTGTTCTCAGTGTCTCTGAGAATTGCTCTGATTATCCCTGTGACCTCTTTGCTAAGACTCTCCAGAGAGCCGTCCTCAAAACCAACACACATCTTGACATATCTCCCACATTGATCGCAGTGTCTCCAGGAATGGCATTCAAGGAGCCAGGAACTTTTCTCCCTACACTGTCCATTGAGTTGTCCTCAAAACCAATATACATCCTGCTATATCTCCCACATGGAAAGTGCCAGGAGGGAGAAGTGGCGATTATGTTTAGACTTTCTCGGAACTGCTTCAAATCAACTAGATATCTTTGTGCTGTAAATCTCCCAACAGCCAAACGCAAAAGCAGCAAACATCTCGCTGTATGTCCCACATCCAAAGTGCCAAGAGAGAGCTTGCTCTCCCTGTCTTTGAGTACTGTTTTCGCTGTGCCGGTTACCTCTTTGCTAACATTCTCTTCAGCGCTGCAGGGAAACCAGGAACCACGTGGAGAAGGCACCCACACTGAAAGTGCCTGGAGGGAACATTGGGGCTTCTTCTCAGTGTCTCTGACATAGGGTTTCACTGTCCCGGGAAAGTCTCTGCTAACACCCTGCAGAGCGCTGTGCCCAATCTACAGAAACGTCTTGCGGTATCTCCTACAGGGAAAGTGCCAGGAGGGAATTGTCGAGCTTGTTCTCAGTGTCTCTGAGAATTGCTCTGATTATCCCTGTGACCTCTTTGCTAAGACTCTCCAGAGAGCCGTCCTCAAAACCAACACACATCTTGACATATCTCCCTCATTGATCGCAGTGTCTCCAGGAACGGCATTCAAGGAGCCAGGAACTTTTCTCCCTACACTGTCCATTGAGTTGTCCTCAAAACCAATATACATCCTGCTATATCTCCCACATGGAAAGTGCCAGGAGGGAGAAGTGGCGATTATGTTTAGACTTTCTCGGAACTGCTTCAAATCAACTAGATATCTTTGTGCTGTAAATCTCCCAACAGCCAAACGCAAAAGCAGCAAACATCTCGCTGTATGTCCCACATCCAAAGTGCCAAGAGAGAGCTTGCTCTCCCTGTCTTTGAGTACTGTTTTCGCTGTGCCGGTTACCTCTTTGCTAACATTCTCTTCAGCGCTGCAGGGAAACCAGGAACCACGTGGAGAAGGCACCCACACTGAAAGTGCCTGGAGGGAACATTGGGGCTTCTTCTCAGTGTCTCTGACATAGGGTTTCACTGTCCCGGGAAAGTCTCTGCTAACACCCTGCAGAGCGCTGTGCCCAATCTACAGAAACGTCTTGCGGTATCTCCTACAGGGAAAGTGCCAGGAGGGAACTGTCGAGCTTGTTCTCAGTGTCTCTGAGAATTGCTCTGATTATCCCTGTGACCTCTTTGCTAAGACTCTCCAGAGAGCCGTCCTCAAAACCAACACACATCGTGACATATCTCCCACATTGATCGCAGTGTCTCCAGGAACGGCATTCAAGGAGCCAGGAACTTTTCTCCCTACACTGTCCATTGAGTTGTCCTCAAAACCAATATACATCCTGCTATATCTCCCACATGGAAAGTGCCAGGAGGGAGAAGTGGCGATTATGTTTAGACTTTCTCGGAACTGCTTCAAATCAACTAGATATCTTTGTGCTGTAAATCTCCCAACAGCCAAACGCAAAAGCAGCAAACATCTCGCTGTATGTCCCACATCCAAAGTGCCAAGAGAGAGCTTGCTCTCCCTGTCTTTGAGTACTGTTTTCGCTGTGCCGGTTACCTCTTTGCTAACATTCTCTTCAGCGCTGCAGGGAAACCAGGAACCACGTGGAGAAGGCACCCACACTGAAAGTGCCTGGAGGGAACATTGGGGCTTCTTCTCAGTGTCTCTGACATAGGGTTTCACTGTCCCGGGAAAGTCTCTGCTAACACCCTGCAGAGCGCTGTGCCCAATCTACAGAAACGTCTTGCGGTATCTCCTACAGGGAAAGTGCCAGGAGGGAATTGTCGAGCTTGTTCTCAGTGTCTCTGAGAATTGCTCTGATTATCCCTGTGACCTCTTTGCTAAGACTCTCCAGAGAGCCGTCCTCAAAACCAACACACATCTTGACATATCTCCCTCATTGATCGCAGTGTCTCCAGGAACGGCATTCAAGGAGCCAGGAACTTTTCTCCCTACACTGTCCATTGAGTTGTCCTCAAAACCAATATACATCCTGCTATATCTCCCACATGGAAAGTGCCAGGAGGGAGAAGTGGCGATTATGTTTAGACTTTCTCGGAACTGCTTCAAATCAACTAGATATCTTTGTGCTGTAAATCTCCCAACAGCCAAACGCAAAAGCAGCAAACATCTCGCTGTATGTCCCACATCCAAAGTGCCAAGAGAGAGCTTGCTCTCCCTGTCTTTGAGTACTGTTTTCGCTGTGCCGGTTACCTCTTTGCTAACATTCTCTTCAGCGCTGCAGGGAAACCAGGAACCACGTGGAGAAGGCACCCACACTGAAAGTGCCTGGAGGGAACATTGGGGCTTCTTCTCAGTGTCTCTGACATAGGGTTTCACTGTCCCGGGAAAGTCTCTGCTAACACCCTGCAGAGCGCTGTGCCCAATCTACAGAAACGTCTTGCGGTATCTCCTACAGGGAAAGTGCCAGGAGGGAACTGTCCATCTTGTTCTCAGTGTCTCTGAGAATTGCTCTGATTATCCCTGTGACCTCTTTGCTAAGACTCTCCAGAGAGCCGTCCTCAAAACCAACACACATCTTGACATATCTCCCACATTGATCGCAGTGTCTCCAGGAACGGCATTCAAGGAGCCAGGAACTTTTCTGCCTACACTGTCCATTGAGTTGTCCTCAAAACCAATATACATCCTGCTATATCTCCCACATGGAAAGTGCCAGGAGGGAGAAGTGGCGATTATGTTTAGACTTTCTCGGAACTGCTTCAAATCAACTAGATATCTTTGTGCTGTAAATCTCCCAACAGCCAAACGCAAAAGCAGCAAACATCTCGCTGTATGTCCCACATCCAAAGTGCCAAGAGAGAGCTTGCTCTCCCTGTCTTTGAGTACTGTTTTCGCTGTGCCGGTTACCTCTTTGCTAACATTCTCTTCAGCGCTGCAGGGAAACCAGGAACCACGTGGAGAAGGCACCCACACTGAAAGTGCCTGGAGGGAACATTGGGGCTTCTTCTCAGTGTCTCTGACATAGGGTTTCACTGTCCCGGGAAAGTCTCTGCTAACACCCTGCAGAGCGCTGTGCCCAATCTACAGAAACGTCTTGCGGTATCTCCTACAGGGAAAGTGCCAGGAGGGAATTGTCGAGCTTGTTCTCAGTGTCTCTGAGAATTGCTCTGATTATCCCTGTGACCTCTTTGCTAAGACTCTCCAGAGAGCCGTCCTCAAAACAAACACACATCTTGACATATCTCCCACATTGATCGCAGTGTCTCCAGGAACGGCATTCAAGGAGCCAGGAACTTTTCTCCCTACACTGTCCATTGAGTTGTCCTCAAAACCAATATACATCCTGCTATATCTCCCACATGGAAAGTGCCAGGAGGGAGAAGTGGCGATTATGTTTAGACTTTCTCGGAACTGCTTCAAATCAACTAGATATCTTTGTGCTGTAAATCTCCCAACAGCCAAACGCAAAAGCAGCAAACATCTCGCTGTATGTCCCACATCCAAAGTGCCAAGAGAGAGCTTGCTCTCCCTGTCTTTGAGTACTGTTTTCGCTGTGCCGGTTACCTCTTTGCTAACATTCTCTTCAGCGCTGCAGGGAAACCAGGAACCACGTGGAGAAGGCACCCACACTGAAAGTGCCTGGAGGGAACATTGGGGCTTCTTCTCAGTGTCTCTGACATAGGGTTTCACTGTCCCGGGAAAGTCTCTGCTAACACCCTGCAGAGCGCTGTGCCCAATCTACAGAAACGTCTTGCGGTATCTCCTACAGGGAAAGTGCCAGGAGGGAATTGTCGAGCTTGTTCTCAGTGTCTCTGAGAATTGCTCTGATTATCCCTGTGACCTCTTTGCTAAGACTCTCCAGAGAGCCGTCCTCAAAACCAACACACATCTTGACATATCTCCCTCATTGATCGCAGTGTCTCCAGGAACGGCATTCAAGGAGCCAGGAACTTTTCTCCCTACACTGTCCATTGAGTTGTCCTCAAAACCAATATACATCCTGCTATATCTCCCACATGGAAAGTGCCAGGAGGGAGAAGTGGCGATTATGTTTAGACTTTCTCGGAACTGCTTCAAATCAACTAGATATCTTTGTGCTGTAAATCTCCCAACAGCCAAACGCAAAAGCAGCAAACATCTCGCTGTATGTCCCACATCCAAAGTGCCAAGAGAGAGCTTGCTCTCCCTGTCTTTGAGTACTGTTTTCGCTGTGCCGGTTACCTCTTTGCTAACATTCTCTTCAGCGCTGCAGGGAAACCAGGAACCACGTGGAGAAGGCACCCACACTGAAAGTGCCTGGAGGGAACATTGGGGCTTCTTCTCAGTGTCTCTGACATAGGGTTTCACTGTCCCGGGAAAGTCTCTGCTAACACCCTGCAGAGCGCTGTGCCCAATCTACAGAAACGTCTTGCGGTATCTCCTACAGGGAAAGTGCCAGGAGGGAACTGTCCATCTTGTTCTCAGTGTCTCTGAGAATTGCTCTGATTATCCCTGTGACCTCTTTGCTAAGACTCTCCAGAGAGCCGTCCTCAAAACAAACACACATCTTGACATATCTCCCACATTGATCGCAGTGTCTCCAGGAACGGCATTCAAGGAGCCAGGAACTTTTCTCCCTACACTGTCCATTGAGTTGTCCTCAAAACCAATATACATCCTGCTATATCTCCCACATGGAAAGTGCCAGGAGGGAGAAGTGGCGATTATGTTTAGACTTTCTCGGAACTGCTTCAAATCAACTAGATATCTTTGTGCTGTAAATCTCCCAACAGCCAAACGCAAAAGCAGCAAACATCTCGCTGTATGTCCCACATCCAAAGTGCCAAGAGAGAGCTTGCTCTCCCTGTCTTTGAGTACTGTTTTCGCTGTGCCGGTTACCTCTTTGCTAACATTCTCTTCAGCGCTGCAGGGAAACCAGGAACCACGTGGAGAAGGCACCCACACTGAAAGTGCCTGGAGGGAACATTGGGGCTTCTTCTCAGTGTCTCTGACATAGGGTTTCACTGTCCCGGGAAAGTCTCTGCTAACACCCTGCAGAGCGCTGTGCCCAATCTACAGAAACGTCTTGCGGTATCTCCTACAGGGAAAGTGCCAGGAGGGAACTGTCCATCTTGTTCTCAGTGTCTCTGAGAATTGCTCTGATTATCCCTGTGACCTCTTTGCTAAGACTCTCCAGAGAGCCGTCCTCAAAACCAACACACATCTTGACATATCTCCCACATTGATCGCAGTGTCTCCAGGAACGGCATTCAAGGAGCCAGGAACTTTTCTCCCTACACTGTCCATTGAGTTGTCCTCAAAACCAATATACATCCTGCTATATCTCCCACATGGAAAGTGCCAGGAGGGAGAAGTGGCGATTATGTTTAGACTTTCTCGGAACTGCTTCAAATCAACTAGATATCTTTGTGCTGTAAATCTCCCAACAGCCAAACGCAAAAGCAGCAAACATCTCGCTGTATGTCCCACATCCAAAGTGCCAAGAGAGAGCTTGCTCTCCCTGTCTTTGAGTACTGTTTTCGCTGTGCCGGTTACCTCTTTGCTAACATTCTCTTCAGCGCTGCAGGGAAACCAGGAACCACGTGGAGAAGGCACCCACACTGAAAGTGCCTGGAGGGAACATTGGGGCTTCTTCTCAGTGTCTCTGACATAGGGTTTCACTGTCCCGGGAAAGTCTCTGCTAACACCCTGCAGAGCGCTGTGCCCAATCTACAGAAACGTCTTGCGGTATCTCCTACAGGGAAAGTGCCAGGAGGGAACTGTCCATCTTGTTCTCAGTGTCTCTGAGAATTGCTCTGATTATCCCTGTGACCTCTTTGCTAAGACTCTCCAGAGAGCCGTCCTCAAAACAAACACACATGTTGACATATCTCCCACATTGATCGCAGTGTCTCCAGGAACGGCATTCAAGGAGCCAGGAACTTTTCTCCCTACACTGTCCATTGAGTTGTCCTCAAAACCAATATACATCCTGCTATATCTCCCACATGGAAAGTGCCAGGAGGGAGAAGTGGCGATTATGTTTAGACTTTCTCGGAACTGCTTCAAATCAACTAGATATCTTTGTGCTGTAAATCTCCCAACAGCCAAACGCAAAAGCAGCAAACATCTCGCTGTATGTCCCACATCCAAAGTGCCAAGAGAGAGCTTGCTCTCCCTGTCTTTGAGTACTGTTTTCGCTGTGCCGGTTACCTCTTTGCTAACATTCTCTTCAGCGCTGCAGGGAAACCAGGAACCACGTGGAGAAGGCACCCACACTGAAAGTGCCTGGAGGGAACATTGGGGCTTCTTCTCAGTGTCTCTGACATAGGGTTTCACTGTCCCGGGAAAGTCTCTGCTAACACCCTGCAGAGCGCTGTGCCCAATCTACAGAAACGTCTTGCGGTATCTCCTACAGGGAAAGTGCCAGGAGGGAATTGTCGAGCTTGTTCTCAGTGTCTCTGAGAATTGCTCTGATTATCCCTGTGACCTCTTTGCTAAGACTCTCCAGAGAGCCGTCCTCAAAACAAACACACATCTTGACATATCTCCCACATTGATCGCAGTGTCTCCAGGAACGGCATTCAAGGAGCCAGGAACTTTTCTCCCTACACTGTCCATTGAGTTGTCCTCAAAACCAATATACATCCTGCTATATCTCCCACATGGAAAGTGCCAGGAGGGAGAAGTGGCGATTATGTTTAGACTTTCTCGGAACTGCTTCAAATCAACTAGATATCTTTGTGCTGTAAATCTCCCAACAGCCAAACGCAAAAGCAGCAAACATCTCGCTGTATGTCCCACATCCAAAGTGCCAAGAGAGAGCTTGCTCTCCCTGTCTTTGAGTACTGTTTTCGCTGTGCCGGTTACCTCTTTGCTAACATTCTCTTCAGCGCTGCAGGGAAACCAGGAACCACGTGGAGAAGGCACCCACACTGAAAGTGCCTGGAGGGAACATTGGGGCTTCTTCTCAGTGTCTCTGACATAGGGTTTCACTGTCCCGGGAAAGTCTCTGCTAACACCCTGCAGAGCGCTGTGCCCAATCTACAGAAACGTCTTGCGGTATCTCCTACAGGGAAAGTGCCAGGAGGGAACTGTCCATCTTGTTCTCAGTGTCTCTGAGAATTGCTCTGATTATCCCTGTGACCTCTTTGCTAAGACTCTCCAGAGAGCCGTCCTCAAAACAAACACACATGTTGACATATCTCCCACATTGATCGCAGTGTCTCCAGGAACGGCATTCAAGGAGCCAGGAACTTTTCTCCCTACACTGTCCATTGAGTTGTCCTCAAAACCAATATACATCCTGCTATATCTCCCACATGGAAAGTGCCAGGAGGGAGAAGTGGCGATTATGTTTAGACTTTCTCGGAACTGCTTCAAATCAACTAGATATCTTTGTGCTGTAAATCTCCCAACAGCCAAACGCAAAAGCAGCAAACATCTCGCTGTATGTCCCACATCCAAAGTGCCAAGAGAGAGCTTGCTCTCCCTGTCTTTGAGTACTGTTTTCGCTGTGCCGGTTACCTCTTTGCTAACATTCTCTTCAGCGCTGCAGGGAAACCAGGAACCACGTGGAGAAGGCACCCACACTGAAAGTGCCTGGAGGGAACATTGGGGCTTCTTCTCAGTGTCTCTGACATAGGGTTTCACTGTCCCGGGAAAGTCTCTGCTAACACCCTGCAGAGCGCTGTGCCCAATCTACAGAAACGTCTTGCGGTATCTCCTACAGGGAAAGTGCCAGGAGGGAATTGTCGAGCTTGTTCTCAGTGTCTCTGAGAATTGCTCTGATTATCCCTGTGACCTCTTTGCTAAGACTCTCCAGAGAGCCGTCCTCAAAACCAACACACATCTTGACATATCTCCCTCATTGATCGCAGTGTCTCCAGGAACGGCATTCAAGGAGCCAGGAACTTTTCTCCCTACACTGTCCATTGAGTTGTCCTCAAAACCAATATACATCCTGCTATATCTCCCACATGGAAAGTGCCAGGAGGGAGAAGTGGCGATTATGTTTAGACTTTCTCGGAACTGCTTCAAATCAACTAGATATCTTTGTGCTGTAAATCTCCCAACAGCCAAACGCAAAAGCAGCAAACATCTCGCTGTATGTCCCACATCCAAAGTGCCAAGAGAGAGCTTGCTCTCCCTGTCTTTGAGTACTGTTTTCGCTGTGCCGGTTACCTCTTTGCTAACATTCTCTTCAGCGCTGCAGGGAAACCAGGAACCACGTGGAGAAGGCACCCACACTGAAAGTGCCTGGAGGGAACATTGGGGCTTCTTCTCAGTGTCTCTGACATAGGGTTTCACTGTCCCGGGAAAGTCTCTGCTAACACCCTGCAGAGCGCTGTGCCCAATCTACAGAAACGTCTTGCGGTATCTCCTACAGGGAAAGTGCCAGGAGGGAATTGTCGAGCTTGTTCTCAGTGTCTCTGAGAATTGCTCTGATTATCCCTGTGACCTCTTTGCTAAGACTCTCCAGAGAGCCGTCCTCAAAACCAACACACATCTTGACATATCTCCCTCATTGATCGCAGTGTCTCCAGGAACGGCATTCAAGGAGCCAGGAACTTTTCTGCCTACACTGTCCATTGAGTTGTCCTCAAAACCAATATACATCCTGCTATATCTCCCACATGGAAAGTGCCAGGAGGGAGAAGTGGCGATTATGTTTAGACTTTCTCGGAACTGCTTCAAATCAACTAGATATCTTTGTGCTGTAAATCTCCCAACAGCCAAACGCAAAAGCAGCAAACATCTCGCTGTATGTCCCACATCCAAAGTGCCAAGAGAGAGCTTGCTCTCCCTGTCTTTGAGTACTGTTTTCGCTGTGCCGGTTACCTCTTTGCTAACATTCTCTTCAGCGCTGCAGGGAAACCAGGAACCACGTGGAGAAGGCACCCACACTGAAAGTGCCTGGAGGGAACATTGGGGCTTCTTCTCAGTGTCTCTGACATAGGGTTTCACTGTCCCGGGAAAGTCTCTGCTAACACCCTGCAGAGCGCTGTGCCCAATCTACAGAAACGTCTTGCGGTATCTCCTACAGGGAAAGTGCCAGGAGGGAATTGTCGAGCTTGTTCTCAGTGTCTCTGAGAATTGCTCTGATTATCCCTGTGACCTCTTTGCTAAGACTCTCCAGAGAGCCGTCCTCAAAACAAACACACATCTTGACATATCTCCCACATTGATCGCAGTGTCTCCAGGAACGGCATTCAAGGAGCCAGGAACTTTTCTCCCTACACTGTCCATTGAGTTGTCCTCAAAACCAATATACATCCTGCTATATCTCCCACATGGAAAGTGCCAGGAGGGAGAAGTGGCGATTATGTTTAGACTTTCTCGGAACTGCTTCAAATCAACTAGATATCTTTGTGCTGTAAATCTCCCAACAGCCAAACGCAAAAGCAGCAAACATCTCGCTGTATGTCCCACATCCAAAGTGCCAAGAGAGAGCTTGCTCTCCCTGTCTTTGAGTACTGTTTTCGCTGTGCCGGTTACCTCTTTGCTAACATTCTCTTCAGCGCTGCAGGGAAACCAGGAACCACGTGGAGAAGGCACCCACACTGAAAGTGCCTGGAGGGAACATTGGGGCTTCTTCTCAGTGTCTCTGACATAGGGTTTCACTGTCCCGGGAAAGTCTCTGCTAACACCCTGCAGAGCGCTGTGCCCAATCTACAGAAACGTCTTGCGGTATCTCCTACAGGGAAAGTGCCAGGAGGGAATTGTCGAGCTTGTTCTCAGTGTCTCTGAGAATTGCTCTGATTATCCCTGTGACCTCTTTGCTAAGACTCTCCAGAGAGCCGTCCTCAAAACCAACACACATCTTGACATATCTCCCTCATTGATCGCAGTGTCTCCAGGAACGGCATTCAAGGAGCCAGGAACTTTTCTCCCTACACTGTCCATTGAGTTGTCCTCAAAACCAATATACATCCTGCTATATCTCCCACATGGAAAGTGCCAGGAGGGAGAAGTGGCGATTATGTTTAGACTTTCTCGGAACTGCTTCAAATCAACTAGATATCTTTGTGCTGTAAATCTCCCAACAGCCAAACGCAAAAGCAGCAAACATCTCGCTGTATGTCCCACATCCAAAGTGCCAAGAGAGAGCTTGCTCTCCCTGTCTTTGAGTACTGTTTTCGCTGTGCCGGTTACCTCTTTGCTAACATTCTCTTCAGCGCTGCAGGGAAACCAGGAACCACGTGGAGAAGGCACCCACACTGAAAGTGCCTGGAGGGAACATTGGGGCTTCTTCTCAGTGTCTCTGACATAGGGTTTCACTGTCCCGGGAAAGTCTCTGCTAACACCCTGCAGAGCGCTGTGCCCAATCTACAGAAACGTCTTGCGGTATCTCCTACAGGGAAAGTGCCAGGAGGGAACTGTCCATCTTGTTCTCAGTGTCTCTGAGAATTGCTCTGATTATCCCTGTGACCTCTTTGCTAAGACTCTCCAGAGAGCCGTCCTCAAAACAAACACACATCTTGACATATCTCCCACATTGATCGCAGTGTCTCCAGGAACGGCATTCAAGGAGCCAGGAACTTTTCTCCCTACACTGTCCATTGAGTTGTCCTCAAAACCAATATACATCCTGCTATATCTCCCACATGGAAAGTGCCAGGAGGGAGAAGTGGCGATTATGTTTAGACTTTCTCGGAACTGCTTCAAATCAACTAGATATCTTTGTGCTGTAAATCTCCCAACAGCCAAACGCAAAAGCAGCAAACATCTCGCTGTATGTCCCACATCCAAAGTGCCAAGAGAGAGCTTGCTCTCCCTGTCTTTGAGTACTGTTTTCGCTGTGCCGGTTACCTCTTTGCTAACATTCTCTTCAGCGCTGCAGGGAAACCAGGAACCACGTGGAGAAGGCACCCACACTGAAAGTGCCTGGAGGGAACATTGGGGCTTCTTCTCAGTGTCTCTGACATAGGGTTTCACTGTCCCGGGAAAGTCTCTGCTAACACCCTGCAGAGCGCTGTGCCCAATCTACAGAAACGTCTTGCGGTATCTCCTACAGGGAAAGTGCCAGGAGGGAATTGTCGAGCTTGTTCTCAGTGTCTCTGAGAATTGCTCTGATTATCCCTGTGACCTCTTTGCTAAGACTCTCCAGAGAGCCGTCCTCAAAACCAACACACATCTTGACATATCTCCCACATTGATCGCAGTGTCTCCAGGAACGGCATTCAAGGAGCCAGGAACTTTTCTCCCTACACTGTCCATTGAGTTGTCCTCAAAACCAATATACATCCTGCTATATCTCCCACATGGAAAGTGCCAGGAGGGAGAAGTGGCGATTATGTTTAGACTTTCTCGGAACTGCTTCAAATCAACTAGATATCTTTGTGCTGTAAATCTCCCAACAGCCAAACGCAAAAGCAGCAAACATCTCGCTGTATGTCCCACATCCAAAGTGCCAAGAGAGAGCTTGCTCTCCCTGTCTTTGAGTACTGTTTTCGCTGTGCCGGTTACCTCTTTGCTAACATTCTCTTCAGCGCTGCAGGGAAACCAGGAACCACGTGGAGAAGGCACCCACACTGAAAGTGCCTGGAGGGAACATTGGGGCTTCTTCTCAGTGTCTCTGACATAGGGTTTCACTGTCCCGGGAAAGTCTCTGCTAACACCCTGCAGAGCGCTGTGCCCAATCTACAGAAACGTCTTGCGGTATCTCCTACAGGGAAAGTGCCAGGAGGGAACTGTCCATCTTGTTCTCAGTGTCTCTGAGAATTGCTCTGATTATCCCTGTGACCTCTTTGCTAAGACTCTCCAGAGAGCCGTCCTCAAAACCAACACACATCTTGACATATCTCCCACATTGATCGCAGTGTCTCCAGGAACGGCATTCAAGGAGCCAGGAACTTTTCTCCCTACACTGTCCATTGAGTTGTCCTCAAAACCAATATACATCCTGCTATATCTCCCACATGGAAAGTGCCAGGAGGGAGAAGTGGCGATTATGTTTAGACTTTCTCGGAACTGCTTCAAATCAACTAGATATCTTTGTGCTGTAAATCTCCCAACAGCCAAACGCAAAAGCAGCAAACATCTCGCTGTATGTCCCACATCCAAAGTGCCAAGAGAGAGCTTGCTCTCCCTGTCTTTGAGTACTGTTTTCGCTGTGCCGGTTACCTCTTTGCTAACATTCTCTTCAGCGCTGCAGGGAAACCAGGAACCACGTGGAGAAGGCACCCACACTGAAAGTGCCTGGAGGGAACATTGGGGCTTCTTCTCAGTGTCTCTGACATAGGGTTTCACTGTCCCGGGAAAGTCTCTGCTAACACCCTGCAGAGCGCTGTGCCCAATCTACAGAAACGTCTTGCGGTATCTCCTACAGGGAAAGTGCCAGGAGGGAACTGTCCATCTTGTTCTCAGTGTCTCTGAGAATTGCTCTGATTATCCCTGTGACCTCTTTGCTAAGACTCTCCAGAGAGCCGTCCTCAAAACAAACACACATCTTGACATATCTCCCACATTGATCGCAGTGTCTCCAGGAACGGCATTCAAGGAGCCAGGAACTTTTCTCCCTACACTGTCCATTGAGTTGTCCTCAAAACCAATATACATCCTGCTATATCTCCCACATGGAAAGTGCCAGGAGGGAGAAGTGGCGATTATGTTTAGACTTTCTCGGAACTGCTTCAAATCAACTAGATATCTTTGTGCTGTAAATCTCCCAACAGCCAAACGCAAAAGCAGCAAACATCTCGCTGTATGTCCCACATCCAAAGTGCCAAGAGAGAGCTTGCTCTCCCTGTCTTTGAGTACTGTTTTCGCTGTGCCGGTTACCTCTTTGCTAACATTCTCTTCAGCGCTGCAGGGAAACCAGGAACCACGTGGAGAAGGCACCCACACTGAAAGTGCCTGGAGGGAACATTGGGGCTTCTTCTCAGTGTCTCTGACATAGGGTTTCACTGTCCCGGGAAAGTCTCTGCTAACACCCTGCAGAGCGCTGTGCCCAATCTACAGAAACGTCTTGCGGTATCTCCTACAGGGAAAGTGCCAGGAGGGAATTGTCGAGCTTGTTCTCAGTGTCTCTGAGAATTGCTCTGATTATCCCTGTGACCTCTTTGCTAAGACTCTCCAGAGAGCCGTCCTCAAAACCAACACACATCTTGACATATCTCCCACATTGATCGCAGTGTCTCCAGGAACGGCATTCAAGGAGCCAGGAACTTTTCTCCCTACACTGTCCATTGAGTTGTCCTCAAAACCAATATACATCCTGCTATATCTCCCACATGGAAAGTGCCAGGAGGGAGAAGTGGCGATTATGTTTAGACTTTCTCGGAACTGCTTCAAATCAACTAGATATCTTTGTGCTGTAAATCTCCCAACAGCCAAACGCAAAAGCAGCAAACATCTCGCTGTATGTCCCACATCCAAAGTGCCAAGAGAGAGCTTGCTCTCCCTGTCTTTGAGTACTGTTTTCGCTGTGCCGGTTACCTCTTTGCTAACATTCTCTTCAGCGCTGCAGGGAAACCAGGAACCACGTGGAGAAGGCACCCACACTGAAAGTGCCTGGAGGGAACATTGGGGCTTCTTCTCAGTGTCTCTGACATAGGGTTTCACTGTCCCGGGAAAGTCTCTGCTAACACCCTGCAGAGCGCTGTGCCCAATCTACAGAAACGTCTTGCGGTATCTCCTACAGGGAAAGTGCCAGGAGGGAACTGTCCATCTTGTTCTCAGTGTCTCTGAGAATTGCTCTGATTATCCCTGTGACCTCTTTGCTAAGACTCTCCAGAGAGCCGTCCTCAAAACCAACACACATCTTGACATATCTCCCTCATTGATCGCAGTGTCTCCAGGAACGGCATTCAAGGAGCCAGGAACTTTTCTCCCTACACTGTCCATTGAGTTGTCCTCAAAACCAATATACATCCTGCTATATCTCCCACATGGAAAGTGCCAGGAGGGAGAAGTGGCGATTATGTTTAGACTTTCTCGGAACTGCTTCAAATCAACTAGATATCTTTGTGCTGTAAATCTCCCAACAGCCAAACGCAAAAGCAGCAAACATCTCGCTGTATGTCCCACATCCAAAGTGCCAAGAGAGAGCTTGCTCTCCCTGTCTTTGAGTACTGTTTTCGCTGTGCCGGTTACCTCTTTGCTAACATTCTCTTCAGCGCTGCAGGGAAACCAGGAACCACGTGGAGAAGGCACCCACACTGAAAGTGCCTGGAGGGAACACTGGGGCTTCTTCTCAGTGTCTCTGACATAGGGTTTCACTGTCCCGGGAAAGTCTCTGCTAACACCCTGCAGAGCGCTGTGCCCAATCTACAGAAACGTCTTGCGGTATCTCCTACAGGGAAAGTGCCAGGAGGGAACTGTCCATCTTGTTCTCAGTGTCTCTGAGAATTGCTCTGATTATCCCTGTGACCTCTTTGCTAAGACTCTCCAGAGAGCCGTCCTCAAAACCAACACACATCTTGACATATCTCCCACATTGATCGCAGTGTCTCCAGGAACGGCATTCAAGGAGCCAGGAACTTTTCTCCCTACACTGTCCATTGAGTTGTCCTCAAAACCAATATACATCCTGCTATATCTCCCACATGGAAAGTGCCAGGAGGGAGAAGTGGCGATTATGTTTAGACTTTCTCGGAACTGCTTCAAATCAACTAGATATCTTTGTGCTGTAAATCTCCCAACAGCCAAACGCAAAAGCAGCAAACATCTCGCTGTATGTCCCACATCCAAAGTGCCAAGAGAGAGCTTGCTGTCCCTGTCTTTGAGTACTGTTTTCGCTGTGCCGGTTACCTCTTTGCTAACATTCTCTTCAGCGCTGCAGGGAAACCAGGAACCACGTGGAGAAGGCACCCACACTGAAAGTGCCTGGAGGGAACATTGGGGCTTCTTCTCAGTGTCTCTGACATAGGGTTTCACTGTCCCGGGAAAGTCTCTGCTAACACCCTGCAGAGCGCTGTGCCCAATCTACAGAAACGTCTTGCGGTATCTCCTACAGGGAAAGTGCCAGGAGGGAATTGTCGAGCTTGTTCTCAGTGTCTCTGAGAATTGCTCTGATTATCCCTGTGACCTCTTTGCTAAGACTCTCCAGAGAGCCGTCCTCAAAACAAACACACATCTTGACATATCTCCCACATTGATCGCAGTGTCTCCAGGAACGGCATTCAAGGAGCCAGGAACTTTTCTCCCTACACTGTCCATTGAGTTGTCCTCAAAACCAAGATACATCCTGCTATATCTCCCACATGGAAAGTGCCAGGAGGGAGAAGTGGCGATTATGTTTAGACTTTCTCGGAACTGCTTCAAATCAACTAGATATCTTTGTGCTGTAAATCTCCCAACAGCCAAACGCAAAAGCAGCAAACATCTCGCTGTATGTCCCACATCCAAAGTGCCAAGAGAGAGCTTGCTCTCCCTGTCTTTGAGTACTGTTTTCGCTGTGCCGGTTACCTCTTTGCTAACATTCTCTTCAGCGCTGCAGGGAAACCAGGAACCACGTGGAGAAGGCACCCACACTGAAAGTGCCTGGAGGGAACATTGGGGCTTCTTCTCAGTGTCTCTGACATAGGGTTTCACTGTCCCGGGAAAGTCTCTGCTAACACCCTGCAGAGCGCTGTGCCCAATCTACAGAAACGTCTTGCGGTATCTCCTACAGGGAAAGTGCCAGGAGGGAACTGTCCATCTTGTTCTCAGTGTCTCTGAGAATTGCTCTGATTATCCCTGTGACCTCTTTGCTAAGACTCTCCAGAGAGCCGTCCTCAAAACCAACACACATCTTGACATATCTCCCTCATTGATCGCAGTGTCTCCAGGAACGGCATTCAAGGAGCCAGGAACTTTTCTCCCTACACTGTCCATTGAGTTGTCCTCAAAACCAATATACATCCTGCTATATCTCCCACATGGAAAGTGCCAGGAGGGAGAAGTGGCGATTATGTTTAGACTTTCTCGGAACTGCTTCAAATCAACTAGATATCTTTGTGCTGTAAATCTCCCAACAGCCAAACGCAAAAGCAGCAAACATCTCGCTGTATGTCCCACATCCAAAGTGCCAAGAGAGAGCTTGCTCTCCCTGTCTTTGAGTACTGTTTTCGCTGTGCCGGTTACCTCTTTGCTAACATTCTCTTCAGCGCTGCAGGGAAACCAGGAACCACGTGGAGAAGGCACCCACACTGAAAGTGCCTGGAGGGAACATTGGGGCTTCTTCTCAGTGTCTCTGACATAGGGTTTCACTGTCCCGGGAAAGTCTCTGCTAACACCCTGCAGAGCGCTGTGCCCAATCTACAGAAACGTCTTGCGGTATCTCCTACAGGGAAAGTGCCAGGAGGGAACTGTCCATCTTGTTCTCAGTGTCTCTGAGAATTGCTCTGATTATCCCTGTGACCTCTTTGCTAAGACTCTCCAGAGAGCCGTCCTCAAAACCAACACACATCTTGACATATCTCCCACATTGATCGCAGTGTCTCCAGGAACGGCATTCAAGGAGCCAGGAACTTTTCTCCCTACACTGTCCATTGAGTTGTCCTCAAAACCAATATACATCCTGCTATATCTCCCACATGGAAAGTGCCAGGAGGGAGAAGTGGCGATTATGTTTAGACTTTCTCGGAACTGCTTCAAATCAACTAGATATCTTTGTGCTGTAAATCTCCCAACAGCCAAACGCAAAAGCAGCAAACATCTCGCTGTATGTCCCACATCCAAAGTGCCAAGAGAGAGCTTGCTGTCCCTGTCTTTGAGTACTGTTTTCGCTGTGCCGGTTACCTCTTTGCTAACATTCTCTTCAGCGCTGCAGGGAAACCAGGAACCACGTGGAGAAGGCACCCACACTGAAAGTGCCTGGAGGGAACATTGGGGCTTCTTCTCAGTGTCTCTGACATAGGGTTTCACTGTCCCGGGAAAGTCTCTGCTAACACCCTGCAGAGCGCTGTGCCCAATCTACAGAAACGTCTTGCGGTATCTCCTACAGGGAAAGTGCCAGGAGGGAATTGTCGAGCTTGTTCTCAGTGTCTCTGAGAATTGCTCTGATTATCCCTGTGACCTCTTTGCTAAGACTCTCCAGAGAGCCGTCCTCAAAACAAACACACATCTTGACATATCTCCCACATTGATCGCAGTGTCTCCAGGAACGGCATTCAAGGAGCCAGGAACTTTTCTCCCTACACTGTCCATTGAGTTGTCCTCAAAACCAATATACATCCTGCTATATCTCCCACATGGAAAGTGCCAGGAGGGAGAAGTGGCGATTATGTTTAGACTTTCTCGGAACTGCTTCAAATCAACTAGATATCTTTGTGCTGTAAATCTCCCAACAGCCAAACGCAAAAGCAGCAAACATCTCGCTGTATGTCCCACATCCAAAGTGCCAAGAGAGAGCTTGCTCTCCCTGTCTTTGAGTACTGTTTTCGCTGTGCCGGTTACCTCTTTGCTAACATTCTCTTCAGCGCTGCAGGGAAACCAGGAACCACGTGGAGAAGGCACCCACACTGAAAGTGCCTGGAGGGAACATTGGGGCTTCTTCTCAGTGTCTCTGACATAGGGTTTCACTGTCCCGGGAAAGTCTCTGCTAACACCCTGCAGAGCGCTGTGCCCAATCTACAGAAACGTCTTGCGGTATCTCCTACAGGGAAAGTGCCAGGAGGGAACTGTCCATCTTGTTCTCAGTGTCTCTGAGAATTGCTCTGATTATCCCTGTGACCTCTTTGCTAAGACTCTCCAGAGAGCCGTCCTCAAAACAAACACACATCTTGACATATCTCCCACATTGATCGCAGTGTCTCCAGGAACGGCATTCAAGGAGCCAGGAACTTTTCTCCCTACACTGTCCATTGAGTTGTCCTCAAAACCAATATACATCCTGCTATATCTCCCACATGGAAAGTGCCAGGAGGGAGAAGTGGCGATTATGTTTAGACTTTCTCGGAACTGCTTCAAATCAACTAGATATCTTTGTGCTGTAAATCTCCCAACAGCCAAACGCAAAAGCAGCAAACATCTCGCTGTATGTCCCACATCCAAAGTGCCAAGAGAGAGCTTGCTCTCCCTGTCTTTGAGTACTGTTTTCGCTGTGCCGGTTACCTCTTTGCTAACATTCTCTTCAGCGCTGCAGGGAAACCAGGAACCACGTGGAGAAGGCACCCACACTGAAAGTGCCTGGAGGGAACATTGGGGCTTCTTCTCAGTGTCTCTGACATAGGGTTTCACTGTCCCGGGAAAGTCTCTGCTAACACCCTGCAGAGCGCTGTGCCCAATCTACAGAAACGTCTTGCGGTATCTCCTACAGGGAAAGTGCCAGGAGGGAACTGTCCATCTTGTTCTCAGTGTCTCTGAGAATTGCTCTGATTATCCCTGTGACCTCTTTGCTAAGACTCTCCAGAGAGCCGTCCTCAAAACCAACACACATCTTGACATATCTCCCACATTGATCGCAGTGTCTCCAGGAACGGCATTCAAGGAGCCAGGAACTTTTCTCCCTACACTGTCCATTGAGTTGTCCTCAAAACCAATATACATCCTGCTATATCTCCCACATGGAAAGTGCCAGGAGGGAGAAGTGGCGATTATGTTTAGACTTTCTCGGAACTGCTTCAAATCAACTAGATATCTTTGTGCTGTAAATCTCCCAACAGCCAAACGCAAAAGCAGCAAACATCTCGCTGTATGTCCCACATCCAAAGTGCCAAGAGAGAGCTTGCTCTCCCTGTCTTTGAGTACTGTTTTCGCTGTGCCGGTTACCTCTTTGCTAACATTCTCTTCAGCGCTGCAGGGAAACCAGGAACCACGTGGAGAAGGCACCCACACTGAAAGTGCCTGGAGGGAACATTGGGGCTTCTTCTCAGTGTCTCTGACATAGGGTTTCACTGTCCCGGGAAAGTCTCTGCTAACACCCTGCAGAGCGCTGTGCCCAATCTACAGAAACGTCTTGCGGTATCTCCTACAGGGAAAGTGCCAGGAGGGAACTGTCCATCTTGTTCTCAGTGTCTCTGAGAATTGCTCTGATTATCCCTGTGACCTCTTTGCTAAGACTCTCCAGAGAGCCGTCCTCAAAACAAACACACATCTTGACATATCTCCCACATTGATCGCAGTGTCTCCAGGAACGGCATTCAAGGAGCCAGGAACTTTTCTCCCTACACTGTCCATTGAGTTGTCCTCAAAACCAATATACATCCTGCTATATCTCCCACATGGAAAGTGCCAGGAGGGAGAAGTGGCGATTATGTTTAGACTTTCTCGGAACTGCTTCAAATCAACTAGATATCTTTGTGCTGTAAATCTCCCAACAGCCAAACGCAAAAGCAGCAAACATCTCGCTGTATGTCCCACATCCAAAGTGCCAAGAGAGAGCTTGCTCTCCCTGTCTTTGAGTACTGTTTTCGCTGTGCCGGTTACCTCTTTGCTAACATTCTCTTCAGCGCTGCAGGGAAACCAGGAACCACGTGGAGAAGGCACCCACACTGAAAGTGCCTGGAGGGAACATTGGGGCTTCTTCTCAGTGTCTCTGACATAGGGTTTCACTGTCCCGGGAAAGTCTCTGCTAACACCCTGCAGAGCGCTGTGCCCAATCTACAGAAACGTCTTGCGGTATCTCCTACAGGGAAAGTGCCAGGAGGGAACTGTCCATCTTGTTCTCAGTGTCTCTGAGAATTGCTCTGATTATCCCTGTGACCTCTTTGCTAAGACTCTCCAGAGAGCCGTCCTCAAAACCAACACACATCTTGACATATCTCCCACATTGATCGCAGTGTCTCCAGGAACGGCATTCAAGGAGCCAGGAACTTTTCTCCCTACACTGTCCATTGAGTTGTCCTCAAAACCAATATACATCCTGCTATATCTCCCACATGGAAAGTGCCAGGAGGGAGAAGTGGCGATTATGTTTAGACTTTCTCGGAACTGCTTCAAATCAACTAGATATCTTTGTGCTGTAAATCTCCCAACAGCCAAACGCAAAAGCAGCAAACATCTCGCTGTATGTCCCACATCCAAAGTGCCAAGAGAGAGCTTGCTCTCCCTGTCTTTGAGTACTGTTTTCGCTGTGCCGGTTACCTCTTTGCTAACATTCTCTTCAGCGCTGCAGGGAAACCAGGAACCACGTGGAGAAGGCACCCACACTGAAAGTGCCTGGAGGGAACATTGGGGCTTCTTCTCAGTGTCTCTGACATAGGGTTTCACTGTCCCGGGAAAGTCTCTGCTAACACCCTGCAGAGCGCTGTGCCCAATCTACAGAAACGTCTTGCGGTATCTCCTACAGGGAAAGTGCCAGGAGGGAATTGTCGAGCTTGTTCTCAGTGTCTCTGAGAATAGCTCTGATTATCCCTGTGACCTCTTTGCTAAGACTCTCCAGAGAGCCGTCCTCAAAACCAACACACATCTTGACATATCTCCCTCATTGATCGCAGTGTCTCCAGGAACGGCATTCAAGGAGCCAGGAACTTTTCTCCCTACACTGTCCATTGAGTTGTCCTCAAAACCAATATACATCCTGCTATATCTCCCACATGGAAAGTGCCAGGAGGGAGAAGTGGCGATTATGTTTAGACTTTCTCGGAACTGCTTCAAATCAACTAGATATCTTTGTGCTGTAAATCTCCCAACAGCCAAACGCAAAAGCAGCAAACATCTCGCTGTATGTCCCACATCCAAAGTGCCAAGAGAGAGCTTGCTCTCCCTGTCTTTGAGTACTGTTTTCGCTGTGCCGGTTACCTCTTTGCTAACATTCTCTTCAGCGCTGCAGGGAAACCAGGAACCACGTGGAGAAGGCACCCACACTGAAAGTGCCTGGAGGGAACATTGGGGCTTCTTCTCAGTGTCTCTGACATAGGGTTTCACTGTCCCGGGAAAGTCTCTGCTAACACCCTGCAGAGCGCTGTGCCCAATCTACAGAAACGTCTTGCGGTATCTCCTACAGGGAAAGTGCCAGGAGGGAACTGTCCATCTTGTTCTCAGTGTCTCTGAGAATTGCTCTGATTATCCCTGTGACCTCTTTGCTAAGACTCTCCAGAGAGCCGTCCTCAAAACCAACACACATCTTGACATATCTCCCACATTGATCGCAGTGTCTCCAGGAACGGCATTCAAGGAGCCAGGAACTTTTCTCCCTACACTGTCCATTGAGTTGTCCTCAAAACCAATATACATCCTGCTATATCTCCCACATGGAAAGTGCCAGGAGGGAGAAGTGGCGATTATGTTTAGACTTTCTCGGAACTGCTTCAAATCAACTAGATATCTTTGTGCTGTAAATCTCCCAACAGCCAAACGCAAAAGCAGCAAACATCTCGCTGTATGTCCCACATCCAAAGTGCCAAGAGAGAGCTTGCTCTCCCTGTCTTTGAGTACTGTTTTCGCTGTGCCGGTTACCTCTTTGCTAACATTCTCTTCAGCGCTGCAGGGAAACCAGGAACCACGTGGAGAAAGCACCCACACTGAAAGTGCCTGGAGGGAACATTGGGGCTTCTTCTCAGTGTCTCTGACATAGGGTTTCACTGTCCCGGGAAAGTCTCTGCTAACACCCTGCAGAGCGCTGTGCCCAATCTACAGAAACGTCTTGCGGTATCTCCTACAGGGAAAGTGCCAGGAGGGAATTGTCGAGCTTGTTCTCAGTGTCTCTGAGAATTGCTCTGATTATCCCTGTGACCTCTTTGCTAAGACTCTCCAGAGAGCCGTCCTCAAAACCAACACACATCTTGACATATCTCCCACATTGATCGCAGTGTCTCCAGGAACGGCATTCAAGGAGCCAGGAACTTTTCTCCCTACACTGTCCATTGAGTTGTCCTCAAAACCAATATACATCCTGCTATATCTCCCACATGGAAAGTGCCAGGAGGGAGAAGTGGCGATTATGTTTAGACTTTCTCGGAACTGCTTCAAATCAACTAGATATCTTTGTGCTGTAAATCTCCCAACAGCCAAACGCAAAAGCAGCAAACATCTCGCTGTATGTCCCACATCCAAAGTGCCAAGAGAGAGCTTGCTCTCCCTGTCTTTGAGTACTGTTTTCGCTGTGCCGGTTACCTCTTTGCTAACATTCTCTTCAGCGCTGCAGGGAAACCAGGAACCACGTGGAGAAGGCACCCACACTGAAAGTGCCTGGAGGGAACATTGGGGCTTCTTCTCAGTGTCTCTGACATAGGGTTTCACTGTCCCGGGAAAGTCTCTGCTAACACCCTGCAGAGCGCTGTGCCCAATCTACAGAAACGTCTTGCGGTATCTCCTACAGGGAAAGTGCCAGGAGGGAACTGTCCATCTTGTTCTCAGTGTCTCTGAGAATTGCTCTGATTATCCCTGTGACCTCTTTGCTAAGACTCTCCAGAGAGCCGTCCTCAAAACAAACACACATCTTGACATATCTCCCACATTGATCGCAGTGTCTCCAGGAACGGCATTCAAGGAGCCAGGAACTTTTCTCCCTACACTGTCCATTGAGTTGTCCTCAAAACCAATATACATCCTGCTATATCTCCCACATGGAAAGTGCCAGGAGGGAGAAGTGGCGATTATGTTTAGACTTTCTCGGAACTGCTTCAAATCAACTAGATATCTTTGTGCTGTAAATCTCCCAACAGCCAAACGCAAAAGCAGCAAACATCTCGCTGTATGTCCCACATCCAAAGTGCCAAGAGAGAGCTTGCTCTCCCTGTCTTTGAGTACTGTTTTCGCTGTGCCGGTTACCTCTTTGCTAACATTCTCTTCAGCGCTGCAGGGAAACCAGGAACCACGTGGAGAAGGCACCCACACTGAAAGTGCCTGGAGGGAACATTGGGGCTTCTTCTCAGTGTCTCTGACATAGGGTTTCACTGTCCCGGGAAAGTCTCTGCTAACACCCTGCAGAGCGCTGTGCCCAATCTACAGAAACGTCTTGCGGTATCTCCTACAGGGAAAGTGCCAGGAGGGAATTGTCGAGCTTGTTCTCAGTGTCTCTGAGAATTGCTCTGATTATCCCTGTGACCTCTTTGCTAAGACTCTCCAGAGAGCCGTCCTCAAAACCAACACACATCTTGACATATCTCCCACATTGATCGCAGTGTCTCCAGGAACGGCATTCAAGGAGCCAGGAACTTTTCTCCCTACACTGTCCATTGAGTTGTCCTCAAAACCAATATACATCCTGCTATATCTCCCACATGGAAAGTGCCAGGAGGGAGAAGTGGCGATTATGTTTAGACTTTCTCGGAACTGCTTCAAATCAACTAGATATCTTTGTGCTGTAAATCTCCCAACAGCCAAACGCAAAAGCAGCAAACATCTCGCTGTATGTCCCACATCCAAAGTGCCAAGAGAGAGCTTGCTCTCCCTGTCTTTGAGTACTGTTTTCGCTGTGCCGGTTACCTCTTTGCTAACATTCTCTTCAGCGCTGCAGGGAAACCAGGAACCACGTGGAGAAGGCACCCACACTGAAAGTGCCTGGAGGGAACATTGGGGCTTCTTCTCAGTGTCTCTGACATAGGGTTTCACTGTCCCGGGAAAGTCTCTGCTAACACCCTGCAGAGCGCTGTGCCCAATCTACAGAAACGTCTTGCGGTATCTCCTACAGGGAAAGTGCCAGGAGGGAATTGTCGAGCTTGTTCTCAGTGTCTCTGAGAATTGCTCTGATTATCCCTGTGACCTCTTTGCTAAGACTCTCCAGAGAGCCGTCCTCAAAACCAACACACATCTTGACATATCTCCCACATTGATCGCAGTGTCTCCAGGAACGGCATTCAAGGAGCCAGGAACTTTTCTCCCTACACTGTCCATTGAGTTGTCCTCAAAACCAATATACATCCTGCTATATCTCCCACATGGAAAGTGCCAGGAGGGAGAAGTGGCGATTATGTTTAGACTTTCTCGGAACTGCTTCAAATCAACTAGATATCTTTGTGCTGTAAATCTCCCAACAGCCAAACGCAAAAGCAGCAAACATCTCGCTGTATGTCCCACATCCAAAGTGCCAAGAGAGAGCTTGCTCTCCCTGTCTTTGAGTACTGTTTTCGCTGTGCCGGTTACCTCTTTGCTAACATTCTCTTCAGCGCTGCAGGGAAACCAGGAACCACGTGGAGAAGGCACCCACACTGAAAGTGCCTGGAGGGAACATTGGGGCTTCTTCTCAGTGTCTCTGACATAGGGTTTCACTGTCCCGGGAAAGTCTCTGCTAACACCCTGCAGAGCGCTGTGCCCAATCTACAGAAACGTCTTGCGGTATCTCCTACAGGGAAAGTGCCAGGAGGGAATTGTCGAGCTTGTTCTCAGTGTCTCTGAGAATTGCTCTGATTATCCCTGTGACCTCTTTGCTAAGACTCTCCAGAGAGCCGTCCTCAAAACCAACACACATCTTGACATATCTCCCACATTGATCGCAGTGTCTCCAGGAACGGCATTCAAGGAGCCAGGAACTTTTCTCCCTACACTGTCCATTGAGTTGTCCTCAAAACCAATATACATCCTGCTATATCTCCCACATGGAAAGTGCCAGGAGGGAGAAGTGGCGATTATGTTTAGACTTTCTCGGAACTGCTTCAAATCAACTAGATATCTTTGTGCTGTAAATCTCCCAACAGCCAAACGCAAAAGCAGCAAACATCTCGCTGTATGTCCCACATCCAAAGTGCCAAGAGAGAGCTTGCTCTCCCTGTCTTTGAGTACTGTTTTCGCTGTGCCGGTTACCTCTTTGCTAACATTCTCTTCAGCGCTGCAGGGAAACCAGGAACCACGTGGAGAAGGCACCCACACTGAAAGTGCCTGGAGGGAACATTGGGGCTTCTTCTCAGTGTCTCTGACATAGGGTTTCACTGTCCCGGGAAAGTCTCTGCTAACACCCTGCAGAGCGCTGTGCCCAATCTACAGAAACGTCTTGCGGTATCTCCTACAGGGAAAGTGCCAGGAGGGAACTGTCCATCTTGTTCTCAGTGTCTCTGAGAATTGCTCTGATTATCCCTGTGACCTCTTTGCTAAGACTCTCCAGAGAGCCGTCCTCAAAACCAACACACATCTTGACATATCTCCCACATTGATCGCAGTGTCTCCAGGAACGGCATTCAAGGAGCCAGGAACTTTTCTCCCTACACTGTCCATTGAGTTGTCCTCAAAACCAATATACATCCTGCTATATCTCCCACATGGAAAGTGCCAGGAGGGAGAAGTGGCGATTATGTTTAGACTTTCTCGGAACTGCTTCAAATCAACTAGATATCTTTGTGCTGTAAATCTCCCAACAGCCAAACGCAAAAGCAGCAAACATCTCGCTGTATGTCCCACATCCAAAGTGCCAAGAGAGAGCTTGCTCTCCCTGTCTTTGAGTACTGTTTTCGCTGTGCCGGTTACCTCTTTGCTAACATTCTCTTCAGCGCTGCAGGGAAACCAGGAACCACGTGGAGAAGGCACCCACACTGAAAGTGCCTGGAGGGAACATTGGGGCTTCTTCTCAGTGTCTCTGACATAGGGTTTCACTGTCCCGGGAAAGTCTCTGCTAACACCCTGCAGAGCGCTGTGCCCAATCTACAGAAACGTCTTGCGGTATCTCCTACAGGGAAAGTGCCAGGAGGGAATTGTCGAGCTTGTTCTCAGTGTCTCTGAGAATTGCTCTGATTATCCCTGTGACCTCTTTGCTAAGACTCTCCAGAGAGCCGTCCTCAAAACCAACACACATCTTGACATATCTCCCACATTGATCGCAGTGTCTCCAGGAACGGCATTCAAGGAGCCAGGAACTTTTCTCCCTACACTGTCCATTGAGTTGTCCTCAAAACCAATATACATCCTGCTATATCTCCCACATGGAAAGTGCCAGGAGGGAGAAGTGGCGATTATGTTTAGACTTTCTCGGAACTGCTTCAAATCAACTAGATATCTTTGTGCTGTAAATCTCCCAACAGCCAAACGCAAAAGCAGCAAACATCTCGCTGTATGTCCCACATCCAAAGTGCCAAGAGAGAGCTTGCTCTCCCTGTCTTTGAGTACTGTTTTCGCTGTGCCGGTTACCTCTTTGCTAACATTCTCTTCAGCGCTGCAGGGAAACCAGGAACCACGTGGAGAAGGCACCCACACTGAAAGTGCCTGGAGGGAACATTGGGGCTTCTTCTCAGTGTCTCTGACATAGGGTTTCACTGTCCCGGGAAAGTCTCTGCTAACACCCTGCAGAGCGCTGTGCCCAATCTACAGAAACGTCTTGCGGTATCTCCTACAGGGAAAGTGCCAGGAGGGAACTGTCCATCTTGTTCTCAGTGTCTCTGAGAATTGCTCTGATTATCCCTGTGAGCTCTTTGCTAAGACTCTCCAGAGAGCCGTCCTCAAAACCAACACACATCTTGACATATCTCCCACATTGATCGCAGTGTCTCCAGGAACGGCATTCAAGGAGCCAGGAACTTTTCTCCCTACACTGTCCATTGAGTTGTCCTCAAAACCAATATACATCCTGCTATATCTCCCACATGGAAAGTGCCAGGAGGGAGAAGTGGCGATTATGTTTAGACTTTCTCGGAACTGCTTCAAATCAACTAGATATCTTTGTGCTGTAAATCTCCCAACAGCCAAACGCAAAAGCAGCAAACATCTCGCTGTATGTCCCACATCCAAAGTGCCAAGAGAGAGCTTGCTCTCCCTGTCTTTGAGTACTGTTTTCGCTGTGCCGGTTACCTCTTTGCTAACATTCTCTTCAGCGCTGCAGGGAAACCAGGAACCACGTGGAGAAGGCACCCACACTGAAAGTGCCTGGAGGGAACATTGGGGCTTCTTCTCAGTGTCTCTGACATAGGGTTTCACTGTCCCGGGAAAGTCTCTGCTAACACCCTGCAGAGCGCTGTGCCCAATCTACAGAAACGTCTTGCGGTATCTCCTACAGGGAAAGTGCCAGGAGGGAACTGTCCATCTTGTTCTCAGTGTCTCTGAGAATTGCTCTGATTATCCCTGTGACCTCTTTGCTAAGACTCTCCAGAGAGCCGTCCTCAAAACCAACACACATCTTGACATATCTCCCACATTGATCGCAGTGTCTCCAGGAACGGCATTCAAGGAGCCAGGAACTTTTCTCCCTACACTGTCCATTGAGTTGTCCTCAAAACCAATATACATCCTGCTATATCTCCCACATGGAAAGTGCCAGGAGGGAGAAGTGGCGATTATGTTTAGACTTTCTCGGAACTGCTTCAAATCAACTAGATATCTTTGTGCTGTAAATCTCCCAACAGCCAAACGCAAAAGCAGCAAACATCTCGCTGTATGTCCCACATCCAAAGTGCCAAGAGAGAGCTTGCTCTCCCTGTCTTTGAGTACTGTTTTCGCTGTGCCGGTTACCTCTTTGCTAACATTCTCTTCAGCGCTGCAGGGAAACCAGGAACCACGTGGAGAAGGCACCCACACTGAAAGTGCCTGGAGGGAACATTGGGGCTTCTTCTCAGTGTCTCTGACATAGGGTTTCACTGTCCCGGGAAAGTCTCTGCTAACACCCTGCAGAGCGCTGTGCCCAATCTACAGAAACGTCTTGCGGTATCTCCTACAGGGAAAGTGCCAGGAGGGAATTGTCGAGCTTGTTCTCAGTGTCTCTGAGAATTGCTCTGATTATCCCTGTGACCTCTTTGCTAAGACTCTCCAGAGAGCCGTCCTCAAAACCAACACACATCTTGACATATCTCCCACATTGATCGCAGTGTCTCCAGGAACGGCATTCAAGGAGCCAGGAACTTTTCTCCCTACACTGTCCATTGAGTTGTCCTCAAAACCAATATACATCCTGCTATATCTCCCACATGGAAAGTGCCAGGAGGGAGAAGTGGCGATTATGTTTAGACTTTCTCGGAACTGCTTCAAATCAACTAGATATCTTTGTGCTGTAAATCTCCCAACAGCCAAACGCAAAAGCAGCAAACATCTCGCTGTATGTCCCACATCCAAAGTGCCAAGAGAGAGCTTGCTCTCCCTGTCTTTGAGTACTGTTTTCGCTGTGCCGGTTACCTCTTTGCTAACATTCTCTTCAGCGCTGCAGGGAAACCAGGAACCACGTGGAGAAGGCACCCACACTGAAAGTGCCTGGAGGGAACATTGGGGCTTCTTCTCAGTGTCTCTGACATAGGGTTTCACTGTCCCGGGAAAGTCTCTGCTAACACCCTGCAGAGCGCTGTGCCCAATCTACAGAAACGTCTTGCGGTATCTCCTACAGGGAAAGTGCCAGGAGGGAATTGTCGAGCTTGTTCTCAGTGTCTCTGAGAATTGCTCTGATTATCCCTGTGACCTCTTTGCTAAGACTCTCCAGAGAGCCGTCCTCAAAACCAACACACATCTTGACATATCTCCCACATTGATCGCAGTGTCTCCAGGAACGGCATTCAAGGAGCCAGGAACTTTTCTCCCTACACTGTCCATTGAGTTGTCCTCAAAACCAATATACATCCTGCTATATCTCCCACATGGAAAGTGCCAGGAGGGAGAAGTGGCGATTATGTTTAGACTTTCTCGGAACTGCTTCAAATCAACTAGATATCTTTGTGCTGTAAATCTCCCAACAGCCAAACGCAAAAGCAGCAAACATCTCGCTGTATGTCCCACATCCAAAGTGCCAAGAGAGAGCTTGCTCTCCCTGTCTTTGAGTACTGTTTTCGCTGTGCCGGTTACCTCTTTGCTAACATTCTCTTCAGCGCTGCAGGGAAACCAGGAACCACGTGGAGAAGGCACCCACACTGAAAGTGCCTGGAGGGAACATTGGGGCTTCTTCTCAGTGTCTCTGACATAGGGTTTCACTGTCCCGGGAAAGTCTCTGCTAACACCCTGCAGAGCGCTGTGCCCAATCTACAGAAACGTCTTGCGGTATCTCCTACAGGGAAAGTGCCAGGAGGGAATTGTCGAGCTTGTTCTCAGTGTCTCTGAGAATTGCTCTGATTATCCCTGTGACCTCTTTGCTAAGACTCTCCAGAGAGCCGTCCTCAAAACCAACACACATCTTGACATATCTCCCACATTGATCGCAGTGTCTCCAGGAACGGCATTCAAGGAGCCAGGAACTTTTCTCCCTACACTGTCCATTGAGTTGTCCTCAAAACCAATATACATCCTGCTATATCTCCCACATGGAAAGTGCCAGGAGGGAGAAGTGGCGATTATGTTTAGACTTTCTCGGAACTGCTTCAAATCAACTAGATATCTTTGTGCTGTAAATCTCCCAACAGCCAAACGCAAAAGCAGCAAACATCTCGCTGTATGTCCCACATCCAAAGTGCCAAGAGAGAGCTTGCTCTCCCTGTCTTTGAGTACTGTTTTCGCTGTGCCGGTTACCTCTTTGCTAACATTCTCTTCAGCGCTGCAGGGAAACCAGGAACCACGTGGAGAAGGCACCCACACTGAAAGTGCCTGGAGGGAACATTGGGGCTTCTTCTCAGTGTCTCTGACATAGGGTTTCACTGTCCCGGGAAAGTCTCTGCTAACACCCTGCAGAGCGCTGTGCCCAATCTACAGAAACGTCTTGCGGTATCTCCTACAGGGAAAGTGCCAGGAGGGAATTGTCGAGCTTGTTCTCAGTGTCTCTGAGAATTGCTCTGATTATCCCTGTGACCTCTTTGCTAAGACTCTCCAGAGAGCCGTCCTCAAAACCAACACACATCTTGACATATCTCCCACATTGATCGCAGTGTCTCCAGGAACGGCATTCAAGGAGCCAGGAACTTTTCTCCCTACACTGTCCATTGAGTTGTCCTCAAAACCAATATACATCCTGCTATATCTCCCACATGGAAAGTGCCAGGAGGGAGAAGTGGCGATTATGTTTAGACTTTCTCGGAACTGCTTCAAATCAACTAGATATCTTTGTGCTGTAAATCTCCCAACAGCCAAACGCAAAAGCAGCAAACATCTCGCTGTATGTCCCACATCCAAAGTGCCAAGAGAGAGCTTGCTCTCCCTGTCTTTGAGTACTGTTTTCGCTGTGCCGGTTACCTCTTTGCTAACATTCTCTTCAGCGCTGCAGGGAAACCAGGAACCACGTGGAGAAGGCACCCACACTGAAAGTGCCTGGAGGGAACATTGGGGCTTCTTCTCAGTGTCTCTGACATAGGGTTTCACTGTCCCGGGAAAGTCTCTGCTAACACCCTGCAGAGCGCTGTGCCCAATCTACAGAAACGTCTTGCGGTATCTCCTACAGGGAAAGTGCCAGGAGGGAATTGTCGAGCTTGTTCTCAGTGTCTCTGAGAATTGCTCTGATTATCCCTGTGACCTCTTTGCTAAGACTCTCCAGAGAGCCGTCCTCAAAACCAACACACATCTTGACATATCTCCCACATTGATCGCAGTGTCTCCAGGAACGGCATTCAAGGAGCCAGGAACTTTTCTCCCTACACTGTCCATTGAGTTGTCCTCAAAACCAATATACATCCTGCTATATCTCCCACATGGAAAGTGCCAGGAGGGAGAAGTGGCGATTATGTTTAGACTTTCTCGGAACTGCTTCAAATCAACTAGATATCTTTGTGCTGTAAATCTCCCAACAGCCAAACGCAAAAGCAGCAAACATCTCGCTGTATGTCCCACATCCAAAGTGCCAAGAGAGAGCTTGCTCTCCCTGTCTTTGAGTACTGTTTTCGCTGTGCCGGTTACCTCTTTGCTAACATTCTCTTCAGCGCTGCAGGGAAACCAGGAACCACGTGGAGAAGGCACCCACACTGAAAGTGCCTGGAGGGAACATTGGGGCTTCTTCTCAGTGTCTCTGACATAGGGTTTCACTGTCCCGGGAAAGTCTCTGCTAACACCCTGCAGAGCGCTGTGCCCAATCTACAGAAACGTCTTGCGGTATCTCCTACAGGGAAAGTGCCAGGAGGGAACTGTCCATCTTGTTCTCAGTGTCTCTGAGAATTGCTCTGATTATCCCTGTGACCTCTTTGCTAAGACTCTCCAGAGAGCCGTCCTCAAAACCAACACACATCTTGACATATCTCCCACATTGATCGCAGTGTCTCCAGGAACGGCATTCAAGGAGCCAGGAACTTTTCTCCCTACACTGTCCATTGAGTTGTCCTCAAAACCAATATACATCCTGCTATATCTCCCACATGGAAAGTGCCAGGAGGGAGAAGTGGCGATTATGTTTAGACTTTCTCGGAACTGCTTCAAATCAACTAGATATCTTTGTGCTGTAAATCTCCCAACAGCCAAACGCAAAAGCAGCAAACATCTCGCTGTATGTCCCACATCCAAAGTGCCAAGAGAGAGCTTGCTCTCCCTGTCTTTGAGTACTGTTTTCGCTGTGCCGGTTACCTCTTTGCTAACATTCTCTTCAGCGCTGCAGGGAAACCAGGAACCACGTGGAGAAGGCACCCACACTGAAAGTGCCTGGAGGGAACATTGGGGCTTCTTCTCAGTGTCTCTGACATAGGGTTTCACTGTCCCGGGAAAGTCTCTGCTAACACCCTGCAGAGCGCTGTGCCCAATCTACAGAAACGTCTTGCGGTATCTCCTACAGGGAAAGTGCCAGGAGGGAACTGTCCATCTTGTTCTCAGTGTCTCTGAGAATTGCTCTGATTATCCCTGTGACCTCTTTGCTAAGACTCTCCAGAGAGCCGTCCTCAAAACCAACACACATCTTGACATATCTCCCTCATTGATCGCAGTGTCTCCAGGAACGGCATTCAAGGAGCCAGGAACTTTTCTCCCTACACTGTCCATTGAGTTGTCCTCAAAACCAATATACATCCTGCTATATCTCCCACATGGAAAGTGCCAGGAGGGAGAAGTGGCGATTATGTTTAGACTTTCTCGGAACTGCTTCAAATCAACTAGATATCTTTGTGCTGTAAATCTCCCAACAGCCAAACGCAAAAGCAGCAAACATCTCGCTGTATGTCCCACATCCAAAGTGCCAAGAGAGAGCTTGCTCTCCCTGTCTTTGAGTACTGTTTTCACTGTCCCGGTTACCTCTTTGCTAACATTCTCTTCAGCGCTGCAGGGAAACCAGGAACCACGTGGAGAAGGCACCCACACTGAAAGTGCCTGGAGGGAACATTGGGGCTTCTTCTCAGTGTCTCTGACATAGGGTTTCACTGTCCCGGGAAAGTCTCTGCTAACACCCTGCAGAGCGCTGTGCCCAATCTACAGAAACGTCTTGCGGTATCTCCTACAGGGAAAGTGCCAGGAGGGAATTGTCGAGCTTGTTCTCAGTGTCTCTGAGAATTGCTCTGATTATCCCTGTGACCTCTTTGCTAAGACTCTCCAGAGAGCCGTCCTCAAAACCAACACACATCTTGACATATCTCCCTCATTGATCGCAGTGTCTCCAGGAACGGCATTCAAGGAGCCAGGAACTTTTCTCCCTACACTGTCCATTGAGTTGTCCTCAAAACCAATATACATCCTGCTATATCTCCCACATGGAAAGTGCCAGGAGGGAGAAGTGGCGATTATGTTTAGACTTTCTCGGAACTGCTTCAAATCAACTAGATATCTTTGTGCTGTAAATCTCCCAACAGCCAAACGCAAAAGCAGCAAACATCTCGCTGTATGTCCCACATCCAAAGTGCCAAGAGAGAGCTTGCTCTCCCTGTCTTTGAGTACTGTTTTCACTGTCCCGGTTACCTCTTTGCTAACATTCTCTTCAGCGCTGCAGGGAAACCAGGAACCACGTGGAGAAGGCACCCACACTGAAAGTGCCTGGAGGGAACATTGGGGCTTCTTCTCAGTGTCTCTGACATAGGGTTTCACTGTCCCGGGAAAGTCTCTGCTAACACCCTGCAGAGCGCTGTGCCCAATCTACAGAAACGTCTTGCGGTATCTCCTACAGGGAAAGTGCCAGGAGGGAACTGTCCATCTTGTTCTCAGTGTCTCTGAGAATTGCTCTGATTATCCCTGTGACCTCTTTGCTAAGACTCTCCAGAGAGCCGTCCTCAAAACCAACACACATCTTGACATATCTCCCACATTGATCGCAGTGTCTCCAGGAACGGCATTCAAGGAGCCAGGAACTTTTCTCCCTACACTGTCCATTGAGTTGTCCTCAAAACCAATATACATCCTGCTATATCTCCCACATGGAAAGTGCCAGGAGGGAGAAGTGGCGATTATGTTTAGACTTTCTCGGAACTGCTTCAAATCAACTAGATATCTTTGTGCTGTAAATCTCCCAACAGCCAAACGCAAAAGCAGCAAACATCTCGCTGTATGTCCCACATCCAAAGTGCCAAGAGAGAGCTTGCTCTCCCTGTCTTTGAGTACTGTTTTCGCTGTGCCGGTTACCTCTTTGCTAACATTCTCTTCAGCGCTGCAGGGAAACCAGGAACCACGTGGAGAAGGCACCCACACTGAAAGTGCCTGGAGGGAACATTGGGGCTTCTTCTCAGTGTCTCTGACATAGGGTTTCACTGTCCCGGGAAAGTCTCTGCTAACACCCTGCAGAGCGCTGTGCCCAATCTACAGAAACGTCTTGCGGTATCTCCTACAGGGAAAGTGCCAGGAGGGAATTGTCGAGCTTGTTCTCAGTGTCTCTGAGAATTGCTCTGATTATCCCTGTGACCTCTTTGCTAAGACTCTCCAGAGAGCCGTCCTCAAAACCAACACACATCTTGACATATCTCCCACATTGATCGCAGTGTCTCCAGGAACGGCATTCAAGGAGCCAGGAACTTTTCTCCCTACACTGTCCATTGAGTTGTCCTCAAAACCAATATACATCCTGCTATATCTCCCACATGGAAAGTGCCAGGAGGGAGAAGTGGCGATTATGTTTAGACTTTCTCGGAACTGCTTCAAATCAACTAGATATCTTTGTGCTGTAAATCTCCCAACAGCCAAACGCAAAAGCAGCAAACATCTCGCTGTATGTCCCACATCCAAAGTGCCAAGAGAGAGCTTGCTCTCCCTGTCTTTGAGTACTGTTTTCGCTGTGCCGGTTACCTCTTTGCTAACATTCTCTTCAGCGCTGCAGGGAAACCAGGAACCACGTGGAGAAGGCACCCACACTGAAAGTGCCTGGAGGGAACATTGGGGCTTCTTCTCAGTGTCTCTGACATAGGGTTTCACTGTCCCGGGAAAGTCTCTGCTAACACCCTGCAGAGCGCTGTGCCCAATCTACAGAAACGTCTTGCGGTATCTCCTACAGGGAAAGTGCCAGGAGGGAATTGTCGAGCTTGTTCTCAGTGTCTCTGAGAATTGCTCTGATTATCCCTGTGACCTCTTTGCTAAGACTCTCCAGAGAGCCGTCCTCAAAACCAACACACATCTTGACATATCTCCCACATTGATCGCAGTGTCTCCAGGAACGGCATTCAAGGAGCCAGGAACTTTTCTCCCTACACTGTCCATTGAGTTGTCCTCAAAACCAATATACATCCTGCTATATCTCCCACATGGAAAGTGCCAGGAGGGAGAAGTGGCGATTATGTTTAGACTTTCTCGGAACTGCTTCAAATCAACTAGATATCTTTGTGCTGTAAATCTCCCAACAGCCAAACGCAAAAGCAGCAAACATCTCGCTGTATGTCCCACATCCAAAGTGCCAAGAGAGAGCTTGCTCTCCCTGTCTTTGAGTACTGTTTTCGCTGTGCCGGTTACCTCTTTGCTAACATTCTCTTCAGCGCTGCAGGGAAACCAGGAACCACGTGGAGAAGGCACCCACACTGAAAGTGCCTGGAGGGAACATTGGGGCTTCTTCTCAGTGTCTCTGACATAGGGTTTCACTGTCCCGGGAAAGTCTCTGCTAACACCCTGCAGAGCGCTGTGCCCAATCTACAGAAACGTCTTGCGGTATCTCCTACAGGGAAAGTGCCAGGAGGGAACTGTCCATCTTGTTCTCAGTGTCTCTGAGAATTGCTCTGATTATCCCTGTGACCTCTTTGCTAAGACTCTCCAGAGAGCCGTCCTCAAAACCAACACACATCTTGACATATCTCCCTCATTGATCGCAGTGTCTCCAGGAACGGCATTCAAGGAGCCAGGAACTTTTCTCCCTACACTGTCCATTGAGTTGTCCTCAAAACCAATATACATCCTGCTATATCTCCCACATGGAAAGTGCCAGGAGGGAGAAGTGGCGATTATGTTTAGACTTTCTCGGAACTGCTTCAAATCAACTAGATATCTTTGTGCTGTAAATCTCCCAACAGCCAAACGCAAAAGCAGCAAACATCTCGCTGTATGTCCCACATCCAAAGTGCCAAGAGAGAGCTTGCTCTCCCTGTCTTTGAGTACTGTTTTCGCTGTGCCGGTTACCTCTTTGCTAACATTCTCTTCAGCGCTGCAGGGAAACCAGGAACCACGTGGAGAAGGCACCCACACTGAAAGTGCCTGGAGGGAACATTGGGGCTTCTTCTCAGTGTCTCTGACATAGGGTTTCACTGTCCCGGGAAAGTCTCTGCTAACACCCTGCAGAGCGCTGTGCCCAATCTACAGAAACGTCTTGCGGTATCTCCTACAGGGAAAGTGCCAGGAGGGAACTGTCCATCTTGTTCTCAGTGTCTCTGAGAATTGCTCTGATTATCCCTGTGACCTTTTTGCTAAGACTCTCCAGAGAGCCGTCCTCAAAACCAACACACATCTTGACATATCTCCCACATTGATCGCAGTGTCTCCAGGAACGGCATTCAAGGAGCCAGGAACTTTTCTCCCTACACTGTCCATTGAGTTGTCCTCAAAACCAATATACATCCTGCTATATCTCCCACATGGAAAGTGCCAGGAGGGAGAAGTGGCGATTATGTTTAGACTTTCTCGGAACTGCTTCAAATCAACTAGATATCTTTGTGCTGTAAATCTCCCAACAGCCAAACGCAAAAGCAGCAAACATCTCGCTGTATGTCCCACATCCAAAGTGCCAAGAGAGAGCTTGCTCTCCCTGTCTTTGAGTACTGTTTTCGCTGTGCCGGTTACCTCTTTGCTAACATTCTCTTCAGCGCTGCAGGGAAACCAGGAACCACGTGGAGAAGGCACCCACACTGAAAGTGCCTGGAGGGAACATTGGGGCTTCTTCTCAGTGTCTCTGACATAGGGTTTCACTGTCCCGGGAAAGTCTCTGCTAACACCCTGCAGAGCGCTGTGCCCAATCTACAGAAACGTCTTGCGGTATCTCCTACAGGGAAAGTGCCAGGAGGGAATTGTCGAGCTTGTTCTCAGTGTCTCTGAGAATTGCTCTGATTATCCCTGTGACCTCTTTGCTAAGACTCTCCAGAGAGCCGTCCTCAAAACCAACACACATCTTGACATATCTCCCACATTGATCGCAGTGTCTCCAGGAACGGCATTCAAGGAGCCAGGAACTTTTCTCCCTACACTGTCCATTGAGTTGTCCTCAAAACCAATATACATCCTGCTATATCTCCCACATGGAAAGTGCCAGGAGGGAGAAGTGGCGATTATGTTTAGACTTTCTCGGAACTGCTTCAAATCAACTAGATATCTTTGTGCTGTAAATCTCCCAACAGCCAAACGCAAAAGCAGCAAACATCTCGCTGTATGTCCCACATCCAAAGTGCCAAGAGAGAGCTTGCTCTCCCTGTCTTTGAGTACTGTTTTCGCTGTGCCGGTTACCTCTTTGCTAACATTCTCTTCAGCGCTGCAGGGAAACCAGGAACCACGTGGAGAAGGCACCCACACTGAAAGTGCCTGGAGGGAACATTGGGGCTTCTTCTCAGTGTCTCTGACATAGGGTTTCACTGTCCCGGGAAAGTCTCTGCTAACACCCTGCAGAGCGCTGTGCCCAATCTACAGAAACGTCTTGCGGTATCTCCTACAGGGAAAGTGCCAGGAGGGAATTGTCGAGCTTGTTCTCAGTGTCTCTGAGAATTGCTCTGATTATCCCTGTGACCTCTTTGCTAAGACTCTCCAGAGAGCCGTCCTCAAAACCAACACACATCTTGACATATCTCCCACATTGATCGCAGTGTCTCCAGGAACGGCATTCAAGGAGCCAGGAACTTTTCTCCCTACACTGTCCATTGAGTTGTCCTCAAAACCAATATACATCCTGCTATATCTCCCACATGGAAAGTGCCAGGAGGGAGAAGTGGCGATTATGTTTAGACTTTCTCGGAACTGCTTCAAATCAACTAGATATCTTTGTGCTGTAAATCTCCCAACAGCCAAACGCAAAAGCAGCAAACATCTCGCTGTATGTCCCACATCCAAAGTGCCAAGAGAGAGCTTGCTCTCCCTGTCTTTGAGTACTGTTTTCGCTGTGCCGGTTACCTCTTTGCTAACATTCTCTTCAGCGCTGCAGGGAAACCAGGAACCACGTGGAGAAGGCACCCACACTGAAAGTGCCTGGAGGGAACATTGGGGCTTCTTCTCAGTGTCTCTGACATAGGGTTTCACTGTCCCGGGAAAGTCTCTGCTAACACCCTGCAGAGCGCTGTGCCCAATCTACAGAAACGTCTTGCGGTATCTCCTACAGGGAAAGTGCCAGGAGGGAACTGTCCATCTTGTTCTCAGTGTCTCTGAGAATTGCTCTGATTATCCCTGTGACCTCTTTGCTAAGACTCTCCAGAGAGCCGTCCTCAAAACAAACACACATCTTGACATATCTCCCACATTGATCGCAGTGTCTCCAGGAACGGCATTCAAGGAGCCAGGAACTTTTCTCCCTACACTGTCCATTGAGTTGTCCTCAAAACCAATATACATCCTGCTATATCTCCCACATGGAAAGTGCCAGGAGGGAGAAGTGGCGATTATGTTTAGACTTTCTCGGAACTGCTTCAAATCAACTAGATATCTTTGTGCTGTAAATCTCCCAACAGCCAAACGCAAAAGCAGCAAACATCTCGCTGTATGTCCCACATCCAAAGTGCCAAGAGAGAGCTTGCTCTCCCTGTCTTTGAGTACTGTTTTCGCTGTGCCGGTTACCTCTTTGCTAACATTCTCTTCAGCGCTGCAGGGAAACCAGGAACCACGTGGAGAAGGCACCCACACTGAAAGTGCCTGGAGGGAACATTGGGGCTTCTTCTCAGTGTCTCTGACATAGGGTTTCACTGTCCCGGGAAAGTCTCTGCTAACACCCTGCAGAGCGCTGTGCCCAATCTACAGAAACGTCTTGCGGTATCTCCTACAGGGAAAGTGCCAGGAGGGAACTGTCCATCTTGTTCTCAGTGTCTCTGAGAATTGCTCTGATTATCCCTGTGACCTCTTTGCTAAGACTCTCCAGAGAGCCGTCCTCAAAACCAACACACATCTTGACATATCTCCCACATTGATCGCAGTGTCTCCAGGAACGGCATTCAAGGAGCCAGGAACTTTTCTCCCTACACTGTCCATTGAGTTGTCCTCAAAACCAATATACATCCTGCTATATCTCCCACATGGAAAGTGCCAGGAGGGAGAAGTGGCGATTATGTTTAGACTTTCTCGGAACTGCTTCAAATCAACTAGATATCTTTGTGCTGTAAATCTCCCAACAGCCAAACGCAAAAGCAGCAAACATCTCGCTGTATGTCCCACATCCAAAGTGCCAAGAGAGAGCTTGCTCTCCCTGTCTTTGAGTACTGTTTTCGCTGTGCCGGTTACCTCTTTGCTAACATTCTCTTCAGCGCTGCAGGGAAACCAGGAACCACGTGGAGAAGGCACCCACACTGAAAGTGCCTGGAGGGAACATTGGGGCTTCTTCTCAGTGTCTCTGACATAGGGTTTCACTGTCCCGGGAAAGTCTCTGCTAACACCCTGCAGAGCGCTGTGCCCAATCTACAGAAACGTCTTGCGGTATCTCCTACAGGGAAAGTGCCAGGAGGGAATTGTCGAGCTTGTTCTCAGTGTCTCTGAGAATTGCTCTGATTATCCCTGTGACCTCTTTGCTAAGACTCTCCAGAGAGCCGTCCTCAAAACCAACACACATCTTGACATATCTCCCTCATTGATCGCAGTGTCTCCAGGAACGGCATTCAAGGAGCCAGGAACTTTTCTCCCTACACTGTCCATTGAGTTGTCCTCAAAACCAATATACATCCTGCTATATCTCCCACATGGAAAGTGCCAGGAGGGAGAAGTGGCGATTATGTTTAGACTTTCTCGGAACTGCTTCAAATCAACTAGATATCTTTGTGCTGTAAATCTCCCAACAGCCAAACGCAAAAGCAGCAAACATCTCGCTGTATGTCCCACATCCAAAGTGCCAAGAGAGAGCTTGCTCTCCCTGTCTTTGAGTACTGTTTTCGCTGTGCCGGTTACCTCTTTGCTAACATTCTCTTCAGCGCTGCAGGGAAACCAGGAACCACGTGGAGAAGGCACCCACACTGAAAGTGCCTGGAGGGAACATTGGGGCTTCTTCTCAGTGTCTCTGACATAGGGTTTCACTGTCCCGGGAAAGTCTCTGCTAACACCCTGCAGAGCGCTGTGCCCAATCTACAGAAACGTCTTGCGGTATCTCCTACAGGGAAAGTGCCAGGAGGGAACTGTCGAGCTTGTTCTCAGTGTCTCTGAGAATTGCTCTGATTATCCCTGTGACCTCTTTGCTAAGACTCTCCAGAGAGCCGTCCTCAAAACCAACACACATCTTGACATATCTCCCACATTGATCGCAGTGTCTCCAGGAACGGCATTCAAGGAGCCAGGAACTTTTCTCCCTACACTGTCCATTGAGTTGTCCTCAAAACCAATATACATCCTGCTATATCTCCCACATGGAAAGTGCCAGGAGGGAGAAGTGGCGATTATGTTTAGACTTTCTCGGAACTGCTTCAAATCAACTAGATATCTTTGTGCTGTAAATCTCCCAACAGCCAAACGCAAAAGCAGCAAACATCTCGCTGTATGTCCCACATCCAAAGTGCCAAGAGAGAGCTTGCTCTCCCTGTCTTTGAGTACTGTTTTCGCTGTGCCGGTTACCTCTTTGCTAACATTCTCTTCAGCGCTGCAGGGAAACCAGGAACCACGTGGAGAAGGCACCCACACTGAAAGTGCCTGGAGGGAACATTGGGGCTTCTTCTCAGTGTCTCTGACATAGGGTTTCACTGTCCCGGGAAAGTCTCTGCTAACACCCTGCAGAGCGCTGTGCCCAATCTACAGAAACGTCTTGCGGTATCTCCTACAGGGAAAGTGCCAGGAGGGAATTGTCCAGCTTGTTCTCAGTGTCTCTGAGAATTGCTCTGATTATCCCTGTGACCTCTTTGCTAAGACTCTCCAGAGAGCCGTCCTCAAAACCAACACACATCTTGACATATCTCCCACATTGATCGCAGTGTCTCCAGGAACGGCATTCAAGGAGCCAGGAACTTTTCTCCCTACACTGTCCATTGAGTTGTCCTCAAAACCAATATACATCCTGCTATATCTCCCACATGGAAAGTGCCAGGAGGGAGAAGTGGCGATTATGTTTAGACTTTCTCGGAACTGCTTCAAATCAACTAGATATCTTTGTGCTGTAAATCTCCCAACAGCCAAACGCAAAAGCAGCAAACATCTCGCTGTATGTCCCACATCCAAAGTGCCAAGAGAGAGCTTGCTCTCCCTGTCTTTGAGTACTGTTTTCGCTGTGCCGGTTACCTCTTTGCTAACATTCTCTTCAGCGCTGCAGGGAAACCAGGAACCACGTGGAGAAGGCACCCACACTGAAAGTGCCTGGAGGGAACATTGGGGCTTCTTCTCAGTGTCTCTGACATAGGGTTTCACTGTCCCGGGAAAGTCTCTGCTAACACCCTGCAGAGCGCTGTGCCCAATCTACAGAAACGTCTTGCGGTATCTCCTACAGGGAAAGTGCCAGGAGGGAACTGTCCATCTTGTTCTCAGTGTCTCTGAGAATTGCTCTGATTATCCCTGTGACCTCTTTGCTAAGACTCTCCAGAGAGCCGTCCTCAAAACAAACACACATCTTGACATATCTCCCACATTGATCGCAGTGTCTCCAGGAACGGCATTCAAGGAGCCAGGAACTTTTCTCCCTACACTGTCCATTGAGTTGTCCTCAAAACCAATATACATCCTGCTATATCTCCCACATGGAAAGTGCCAGGAGGGAGAAGTGGCGATTATGTTTAGACTTTCTCGGAACTGCTTCAAATCAACTAGATATCTTTGTGCTGTAAATCTCCCAACAGCCAAACGCAAAAGCAGCAAACATCTCGCTGTATGTCCCACATCCAAAGTGCCAAGAGAGAGCTTGCTCTCCCTGTCTTTGAGTACTGTTTTCGCTGTGCCGGTTACCTCTTTGCTAACATTCTCTTCAGCGCTGCAGGGAAACCAGGAACCACGTGGAGAAGGCACCCACACTGAAAGTGCCTGGAGGGAACATTGGGGCTTCTTCTCAGTGTCTCTGACATAGGGTTTCACTGTCCCGGGAAAGTCTCTGCTAACACCCTGCAGAGCGCTGTGCCCAATCTACAGAAACGTCTTGCGGTATCTCCTACAGGGAAAGTGCCAGGAGGGAACTGTCCATCTTGTTCTCAGTGTCTCTGAGAATTGCTCTGATTATCCCTGTGACCTCTTTGCTAAGACTCTCCAGAGAGCCGTCCTCAAAACCAACACACATCTTGACATATCTCCCACATTGATCGCAGTGTCTCCAGGAACGGCATTCAAGGAGCCAGGAACTTTTCTCCCTACACTGTCCATTGAGTTGTCCTCAAAACCAATATACATCCTGCTATATCTCCCACATGGAAAGTGCCAGGAGGGAGAAGTGGCGATTATGTTTAGACTTTCTCGGAACTGCTTCAAATCAACTAGATATCTTTGTGCTGTAAATCTCCCAACAGCCAAACGCAAAAGCAGCAAACATCTCGCTGTATGTCCCACATCCAAAGTGCCAAGAGAGAGCTTGCTCTCCCTGTCTTTGAGTACTGTTTTCGCTGTGCCGGTTACCTCTTTGCTAACATTCTCTTCAGCGCTGCAGGGAAACCAGGAACCACGTGGAGAAGGCACCCACACTGAAAGTGCCTGGAGGGAACATTGGGGCTTCTTCTCAGTGTCTCTGACATAGGGTTTCACTGTCCCGGGAAAGTCTCTGCTAACACCCTGCAGAGCGCTGTGCCCAATCTACAGAAACGTCTTGCGGTATCTCCTACAGGGAAAGTGCCAGGAGGGAATTGTCGAGCTTGTTCTCAGTGTCTCTGAGAATTGCTCTGATTATCCCTGTGACCTCTTTGCTAAGACTCTCCAGAGAGCCGTCCTCAAAACCAACACACATCTTGACATATCTCCCTCATTGATCGCAGTGTCTCCAGGAACGGCATTCAAGGAGCCAGGAACTTTTCTCCCTACACTGTCCATTGAGTTGTCCTCAAAACCAATATACATCCTGCTATATCTCCCACATGGAAAGTGCCAGGAGGGAGAAGTGGCGATTATGTTTAGACTTTCTCGGAACTGCTTCAAATCAACTAGATATCTTTGTGCTGTAAATCTCCCAACAGCCAAACGCAAAAGCAGCAAACATCTCGCTGTATGTCCCACATCCAAAGTGCCAAGAGAGAGCTTGCTCTCCCTGTCTTTGAGTACTGTTTTCACTGTCCCGGTTACCTCTTTGCTAACATTCTCTTCAGCGCTGCAGGGAAACCAGGAACCACGTGGAGAAGGCACCCACACTGAAAGTGCCTGGAGGGAACATTGGGGCTTCTTCTCAGTGTCTCTGACATAGGGTTTCACTGTCCCGGGAAAGTCTCTGCTAACACCCTGCAGAGCGCTGTGCCCAATCTACAGAAACGTCTTGCGGTATCTCCTACAGGGAAAGTGCCAGGAGGGAACTGTCCATCTTGTTCTCAGTGTCTCTGAGAATTGCTCTGATTATCCCTGTGACCTCTTTGCTAAGACTCTCCAGAGAGCCGTCCTCAAAACAAACACACATCTTGACATATCTCCCACATTGATCGCAGTGTCTCCAGGAACGGCATTCAAGGAGCCAGGAACTTTTCTCCCTACACTGTCCATTGAGTTGTCCTCAAAACCAATATACATCCTGCTATATCTCCCACATGGAAAGTGCCAGGAGGGAGAAGTGGCGATTATGTTTAGACTTTCTCGGAACTGCTTCAAATCAACTAGATATCTTTGTGCTGTAAATCTCCCAACAGCCAAACGCAAAAGCAGCAAACATCTCGCTGTATGTCCCACATCCAAAGTGCCAAGAGAGAGCTTGCTCTCCCTCTCTTTGAGTACTGTTTTCGCTGTGCCGGTTACCTCTTTGCTAACATTCTCTTCAGCGCTGCAGGGAAACCAGGAACCACGTGGAGAAGGCACCCACACTGAAAGTGCCTGGAGGGAACATTGGGGCTTCTTCTCAGTGTCTCTGACATAGGGTTTCACTGTCCCGGGAAAGTCTCTGCTAACACCCTGCAGAGCGCTGTGCCCAATCTACAGAAACGTCTTGCGGTATCTCCTACAGGGAAAGTGCCAGGAGGGAATTGTCCAGCTTGTTCTCAGTGTCTCTGAGAATTGCTCTGATTATCCCTGTGACCTCTTTGCTAAGACTCTCCAGAGAGCCGTCCTCAAAACCAACACACATCTTGACATATCTCCCACATTGATCGCAGTGTCTCCAGGAACGGCATTCAAGGAGCCAGGAACTTTTCTCCCTACACTGTCCATTGAGTTGTCCTCAAAACCAATATACATCCTGCTATATCGCCCACATGGAAAGTGCCAGGAGGGAGAAGTGGCGATTATGTTTAGACTTTCTCGGAACTGCTTCAAATCAACTAGATATCTTTGTGCTGTAAATCTCCCAACAGCCAAACGCAAAAGCAGCAAACATCTCGCTGTATGTCCCACATCCAAAGTGCCAAGAGAGAGCTTGCTCTCCCTGTCTTTGAGTACTGTTTTCGCTGTGCCGGTTACCTCTTTGCTAACATTCTCTTCAGCGCTGCAGGGAAACCAGGAACCACGTGGAGAAGGCACCCACACTGAAAGTGCCTGGAGGGAACATTGGGGCTTCTCTCAGTGTCTCTGACATAGGGTTTCACTGTCCCGGGAAAGTCTCTGCTAACACCCTGCAGAGCGCTGTGCCCAATCTACAGAAACGTCTTGCGGTATCTCCTACAGGGAAAGTGCCAGGAGGGAACTGTCCATCTTGTTCTCAGTGTCTCTGAGAATTGCTCTGATTATCCCTGTGACCTCTTTGCTAAGACTCTCCAGAGAGCCGTCCTCAAACAAACACACATCTTGACATATCTCCCACATTGATCGCAGTGTCTCCAGGAACGGCATTCAAGGAGCCAGGAACTTTTCTCCCTACACTGTCCATTGAGTTGTCCTCAAAACCAATATACATCCTGCTATATCTCCCACATGGAAAGTGCCAGGAGGGAGAAGTGGCGATTATGTTTAGACTTTCTCGGAACTGCTTCAAATCAACTAGATATCTTTGTGCTGTAAATCTCCCAACAGCCAAACGCAAAAGCAGCAAACATCTCGCTGTATGTCCCACATCCAAAGTGCCAAGAGAGAGCTTGCTCTCCCTGTCTTTGAGTACTGTTTTCGCTGTGCCGGTTACCTCTTTGCTAACATTCTCTTCAGCGCTGCAGGGAAACCAGGAACCACGTGGAGAAGGCACCCACACTGAAAGTGCCTGGAGGGAACATTGGGGCTTCTTCTCAGTGTCTCTGACATAGGGTTTCACTGTCCCGGGAAAGTCTCTGCTAACACCCTGCAGAGCGCTGTGCCCAATCTACAGAAACGTCTTGCGGTATCTCCTACAGGGAAAGTGCCAGGAGGGAACTGTCCATCTTGTTCTCAGTGTCTCTGAGAATTGCTCTGATTATCCCTGTGACCTCTTTGCTAAGACTCTCCAGAGAGCCGTCCTCAAAACCAACACACATCTTGACATATCTCCCACATTGATCGCAGTGTCTCCAGGAACGGCATTCAAGGAGCCAGGAACTTTTCTCCCTACACTGTCCATTGAGTTGTCCTCAAAACCAATATACATCCTGCTATATCTCCCACATGGAAAGTGCCAGGAGGGAGAAGTGGCGATTATGTTTAGACTTTCTCGGAACTGCTTCAAATCAACTAGATATCTTTGTGCTGTAAATCTCCCAACAGCCAAACGCAAAAGCAGCAAACATCTCGCTGTATGTCCCACATCCAAAGTGCCAAGAGAGAGCTTGCTCTCCCTGTCTTTGAGTACTGTTTTCGCTGTGCCGGTTACCTCTTTGCTAACATTCTCTTCAGCGCTGCAGGGAAACCAGGAACCACGTGGAGAAGGCACCCACACTGAAAGTGCCTGGAGGGAACATTGGGGCTTCTTCTCAGTGTCTCTGACATAGGGTTTCACTGTCCCGGGAAAGTCTCTGCTAACACCCTGCAGAGCGCTGTGCCCAATCTACAGAAACGTCTTGCGGTATCTCCTACAGGGAAAGTGCCAGGAGGGAACTGTCCATCTTGTTCTCAGTGTCTCTGAGAATTGCTCTGATTATCCCTGTGACCTCTTTGCTAAGACTCTCCAGAGAGCCGTCCTCAAAACAAACACACATCTTGACATATCTCCCACATTGATCGCAGTGTCTCCAGGAACGGCATTCAAGGAGCCAGGAACTTTTCTCCCTACACTGTCCATTGAGTTGTCCTCAAAACCAATATACATCCTGCTATATCTCCCACATGGAAAGTGCCAGGAGGGAGAAGTGGCGATTATGTTTAGACTTTCTCGGAACTGCTTCAAATCAACTAGATATCTTTGTGCTGTAAATCTCCCAACAGCCAAACGCAAAAGCAGCAAACATCTCGCTGTATGTCCCACATCCAAAGTGCCAAGAGAGAGCTTGCTCTCCCTGTCTTTGAGTACTGTTTTCGCTGTGCCGGTTACCTCTTTGCTAACATTCTCTTCAGCGCTGCAGGGAAACCAGGAACCACGTGGAGAAGGCACCCACACTGAAAGTGCCTGGAGGGAACATTGGGGCTTCTTCTCAGTGTCTCTGACATAGGGTTTCACTGTCCCGGGAAAGTCTCTGCTAACACCCTGCAGAGCGCTGTGCCCAATCTACAGAAACGTCTTGCGGTATCTCCTACAGGGAAAGTGCCAGGAGGGAACTGTCCATCTTGTTCTCAGTGTCTCTGAGAATTGCTCTGATTATCCCTGTGACCTCTTTGCTAAGACTCTCCAGAGAGCCGTCCTCAAAACCAACACACATCTTGACATATCTCCCACATTGATCGCAGTGTCTCCAGGAACGGCATTCAAGGAGCCAGGAACTTTTCTCCCTACACTGTCCATTGAGTTGTCCTCAAAACCAATATACATCCTGCTATATCTCCCACATGGAAAGTGCCAGGAGGGAGAAGTGGCGATTATGTTTAGACTTTCTCGGAACTGCTTCAAATCAACTAGATATCTTTGTGCTGTAAATCTCCCAACAGCCAAACGCAAAAGCAGCAAACATCTCGCTGTATGTCCCACATCCAAAGTGCCAAGAGAGAGCTTGCTCTCCCTGTCTTTGAGTACTGTTTTCGCTGTGCCGGTTACCTCTTTGCTAACATTCTCTTCAGCGCTGCAGGGAAACCAGGAACCACGTGGAGAAGGCACCCACACTGAAAGTGCCTGGAGGGAACACTGGGGCTTCTTCTCAGTGTCTCTGACATAGGGTTTCACTGTCCCGGGAAAGTCTCTGCTAACACCCTGCAGAGCGCTGTGCCCAATCTACAGAAACGTCTTGCGGTATCTCCTACAGGGAAAGTGCCAGGAGGGAATTGTCGAGCTTGTTCTCAGTGTCTCTGAGAATTGCTCTGATTATCCCTGTGACCTCTTTGCTAAGACTCTCCAGAGAGCCGTCCTCAAAACCAACACACATCTTGACATATCTCCCTCATTGATCGCAGTGTCTCCAGGAACGGCATTCAAGGAGCCAGGAACTTTTCTCCCTACACTGTCCATTGAGTTGTCCTCAAAACCAATATACATCCTGCTATATCTCCCACATGGAAAGTGCCAGGAGGGAGAAGTGGCGATTATGTTTAGACTTTCTCGGAACTGCTTCAAATCAACTAGATATCTTTGTGCTGTAAATCTCCCAACAGCCAAACGCAAAAGCAGCAAACATCTCGCTGTATGTCCCACATCCAAAGTGCCAAGAGAGAGCTTGCTCTCCCTCTCTTTGAGTACTGTTTTCGCTGTCCCGGTTACCTCTTTGCTAACATTCTCTTCAGCGCTGCAGGGAAACCAGGAACCACGTGGAGAAGGCACCCACACTGAAAGTGCCTGGAGGGAACATTGGGGCTTCTTCTCAGTGTCTCTGACATAGGGTTTCACTGTCCCGGGAAAGTCTCTGCTAACACCCTGCAGAGCGCTGTGCCCAATCTACAGAAACGTCTTGCGGTATCTCCTACAGGGAAAGTGCCAGGAGGGAATTGTCGAGCTTGTTCTCAGTGTCTCTGAGAATTGCTCTGATTATCCCTGTGACCTCTTTGCTAAGACTCTCCAGAGAGCCGTCCTCAAAACCAACACACATCTTGACATATCTCCCTCATTGATCGCAGTGTCTCCAGGAACGGCATTCAAGGAGCCAGGAACTTTTCTCCCTACACTGTCCATTGAGTTGTCCTCAAAACCAATATACATCCTGCTATATCTCCCACATGGAAAGTGCCAGGAGGGAGAAGTGGCGATTATGTTTAGACTTTCTCGGAACTGCTTCAAATCAACTAGATATCTTTGTGCTGTAAATCTCCCAACAGCCAAACGCAAAAGCAGCAAACATCTCGCTGTATGTCCCACATCCAAAGTGCCAAGAGAGAGCTTGCTCTCCCTGTCTTTGAGTACTGTTTTCGCTGTGCCGGTTACCTCTTTGCTAACATTCTCTTCAGCGCTGCAGGGAAACCAGGAACCACGTGGAGAAGGCACCCACACTGAAAGTGCCTGGAGGGAACATTGGGGCTTCTTCTCAGTGTCTCTGACATAGGGTTTCACTGTCCCGGGAAAGTCTCTGCTAACACCCTGCAGAGCGCTGTGCCCAATCTACAGAAACGTCTTGCGGTATCTCCTACAGGGAAAGTGCCAGGAGGGAACTGTCCATCTTGTTCTCAGTGTCTCTGAGAATTGCTCTGATTATCCCTGTGACCTCTTTGCTAAGACTCTCCAGAGAGCCGTCCTCAAAACCAACACACATCTTGACATATCTCCCACATTGATCGCAGTGTCTCCAGGAACGGCATTCAAGGAGCAGGAACTTTTCTCCCTACACTGTCCATTGAGTTGTCCTCAAAACCAATATACATCCTGCTATATCTCCCACATGGAAAGTGCCAGGAGGGAGAAGTGGCGATTATGTTTAGACTTTCTCGGAACTGCTTCAAATCAACTAGATATCTTTGTGCTGTAAATCTCCCAACAGCCAAACGCAAAAGCAGCAAACATCTCGCTGTATGTCCCACATCCAAAGTGCCAAGAGAGAGCTTGCTCTCCCTGTCTTTGAGTACTGTTTTCGCTGTGCCGGTTACCTCTTTGCTAACATTCTCTTCAGCGCTGCAGGGAAACCAGGAACCACGTGGAGAAGGCACCCACACTGAAAGTGCCTGGAGGGAACATTGGGGCTTCTTCTCAGTGTCTCTGACATAGGGTTTCACTGTCCCGGGAAAGTCTCTGCTAACACCCTGCAGAGCGCTGTGCCCAATCTACAGAAACGTCTTGCGGTATCTCCTACAGGGAAAGTGCCAGGAGGGAACTGTCCATCTTGTTCTCAGTGTCTCTGAGAATTGCTCTGATTATCCCTGTGACCTCTTTGCTAAGACTCTCCAGAGAGCCGTCCTCAAAACCAACACACATCTTGACATATCTCCCTCATTGATCGCAGTGTCTCCAGGAACGGCATTCAAGGAGCCAGGAACTTTTCTCCCTACACTGTCCATTGAGTTGTCCTCAAAACCAATATACATCCTGCTATATCTCCCACATGGAAAGTGCCAGGAGGGAGAAGTGGCGATTATGTTTAGACTTTCTCGGAACTGCTTCAAATCAACTAGATATCTTTGTGCTGTAAATCTCCCAACAGCCAAACGCAAAAGCAGCAAACATCTCGCTGTATGTCCCACATCCAAAGTGCCA